>NC_092814.1:119536840-119561840 GCF_023375885.2 Dermacentor andersoni | reverse complement strand
GTCCGTGTTACTTATATCGAGAAAAGAAGAAAAATAAAAACAATGAAGAAAAAAAAAACAAGCTAATTGCAGGGAAAGTGTCAGTCGATGAAACTATAGTATACGGTATACTCATGATTGGAAAAGCGCGGAGAAAATGAGGAGGTGACGCACGGTTCTGAGTCTGTCCAGCGAGTTTATTGCGAGAAATACGAGCATTAGATACGAAATATGCATAACGCGACCACAATCTCGTCTTATATTCACTATAAAGCGGTGAATAGAACGATCAGGTTCGGCATAGTTAAACAAATGTGAGGCGCTTCTAAGGAAAAAGGAAAAGGAAAACCGAACGCTACAGCAAATAGTAAATAGCTAGAAAAAATGTAAAATGGGCCGCAGTAAGAATCTAGAAATCGTGTAGTCGCATCGCAGAGTATATTACTCAGGAATAAACGTGTGCTTTTGTCACATTAGACAGCAATTTCGTATTCCTGCAGCGAAGTTGCCCCGTCACTCGGTTCCAGTCATGTACATGCACAAATTTGTTCAGTTCGCTCTTCATCTCTACACTGAACTACGCCCGTATACACACGTATAGCTGTGACGGAACTGCGCAATAGATTTACGTCATTGAAGACGTGGAGGTACGTCCTTAGAAGGCTAGTGGTGGTCTGATTGGTACTACATCGTGATGAATGACATTGTGAAGGACGGATTACAATGCGGAAAGGCACAGATAGGCATTTTACTATACAGGCATCAATATACTAGGGGAAAGTAATTTCAATCTGAACAACGAAGCCCTAATTGGCCACCATGCGAAGCTCTGGCCCGTGTGACGTTTCACGCCTTTGTTTGAAGAAGGCATGCGGAGTTCTTATGAAATGCGGCCAGAAACTCACGACCGAGATTATCGAGGTGTACGTAATTACCAGCCTGAAAAAAGCACCGTTTCCAGTGTACAGTCTGGTCCGCTGCTTGGAAGAGATTACTTCGCATGTGCGTAGTGAAGGGCTTGTAACGCTGACCGCGCGACAGTGCGTCATTACTTGACGATGGCGTGTAATCTGTTTTGTCAGTCGCTAACCAATCCTGCCCGTGATGAAGTGCTGCATAGACGTAAATTAAACCACAGACGTTTCCCCCACTCACTTGTAGTCTCTTGATGACTTCAGTCATAACACTCGGACATGCGATAGGTGACCGCTCATATATGACCATATGCGAAAAGCACAGCTACTGAGATGACAAAGTCGCATTATTCGGGGTTATAAAAACTAGCAACCGCAATGAAATGACGCAATCAACCTTAAGTGCAGCGTAACCGCTGTTAAACTCAGATTACCAAATTAAGCAGGAACATTTTTTCGGTGTCTGTGTTTGACCTAGAGAAAAATATGCTGTTCTGTGTGTGTGTGTGCTAGAATTGTGAGAATCTACAGTGACACCTTATGACTTTGAGACAACGACGAAGTTTCTTGTGCTCATCGAATATGTAACACTTCAAAAGAATAGGTAGTCGTTTCAGCACGCAATTCTTGGCCAATCCTCCAGTGTGGGTATGAGCCATAATATGAGGCCACCACCACCACCACCACCACCACCACCACCACCACCACCACCACCACCATCATCATCATCATCATCATCATCATCATCATCACCGGTTGGTGGTTTTCTTCTGGTGCTGCAGTTTTTCTCTATATGTACTTTTCGTGCATCAGTAACAGGCAGCGACGTTTCTGCTGAACCCTGAAGACTCCTCCTCTGCTGGGAGATCCTCCCCGCGCAGCTTGTCTTGGAAGATATGGTCTTGGACTCGTCTGGCGACCAGCACAGACCGCCCGCGGCTCGGAAGCGGCTCGTTTCTGCAGTAGAATCTGATGCTGCTGATTCTGAGCTTTCTGACCCCAGATCGGAAGATTCGAATGCTTTCATACCTGCCAAGCACCGCCGGCAAAGGCGGGCGTCTCCGGCATCGTCCTCAAGTGAAGCGACGGTCATATACAGCAGCATCAAGACTACAACAGTAGGTTTCATGCCCGTCGGCGCGATGGTAAGCCTGAATGCTATCTCTCGACAGAAACTTAATGATTTCTTCTTCAAAATTGCCCCTGGACTAATCCACCCTGGAAAAATTGCCGTTGACACAACAGACGATAAAATCGTGCAAACTCTGCTCGGTTTGCATGAAATCTGTGGTGTCTACACGCGGCCTTACATGCCCTAGGGTGCGCATATAGAAGCTGGCGCGCGTTGTATCTGATGTCGACTTGGATCTCAAAGACGACGTTATTAAGAGCATCATCGTTTGCACGCCACCACACAAAATAATTAGCGTTCGAAGGCTGGGCTTGTCAAAGTGTAGGAAGAAACTGTTTGCCTGTGGAAAACTGCCTAGTCATATAATGGCTGGGCTTGTGCGCTATCATGTTCGACCTTTCGTACCACGGCCTTTACAATGTCATAGGTGTGTTAAGATTGGTCATGTTTAGGGCTTTTACACCAGAGATCTGGTCTGTGCCAAATGCGGTGGGAATCACCATGTAGATTCCTGCGAAAGTCAGGCATATCGGTGCCCTAACTGTAATGGTGAACATTTCGCAATGGATAAAGGATGTTCCTCATTGAAGAATGAACTAAAGGTACTAAAAGAGAAAGCCCAAAAGAAGGCAGCAGGAGATAAAAGCTTCCGTCGCCGTAGTGATGCTCCAGCGAATGGAAAAGCAAGCCGTTCAAAGAATGACAAAGACACAGCGCATAAAAAATAGGGGGGAGGACCTTCTGCCTCTGAGACACATCGTGGCCAGCGCTGCCATCGAAATCGTCGGAACAAGTCTCTACAAAGATTTCAACCGCGCTGGAAAGCACTACAAACACAGTACCTAAACCGGTCTCAGCCAACGATGATGTTGACTGACAACGTTGACAATTCGACGTTGACAATCTTTTGAAGATGCTTGTCAACGACATCAGATATTTAATTGCCGCTCGTCAGACATTAGCAGCGTCAGCAGCAGAGCAACTTTTGGAGGCTCTCGTTCCAGTCCTCGATGGGCTTCGCTAGATGTTTTACAGGAAACAATTTTAACAGTTGTCAGCAGCCTTGCCCCTTTGTGCTGCAATGGAATGTCAGGTCTATGCGATCGCGGCACGCTGATCTAGTTCTTCGACTCATCGCTATGAAGACTTCACCAGAAGTTATAGCTCTTCAGGAGACTAACGCAAGGAAAGACGAATATCGACTGCCTGGCTTCGTAAGTGTCCACAGTAACACTCGATGCGCGGAACCAGCTTGTGGCTCTTTCCAGTGTGTGGACGCGGCGCATACGCACAATGCTTCAAAAGCATCAGTGTACGAACGTGCTGACTTGGATTTCGTGGTTCTTGACACCGACGGCACCTGTGACGATGAGTTTGAGTGTGCAGCTGTTACTGTGAGCCTCAGGGGTGTGTCTACGGCGGTGGCAAGCTTACACAACTGGCCTACACGTTCTTAAGATACCTCACTACTTGAGTGCTCAGTGTTTCGGTGTCGTGCATTGTTTGTATTATGCGGAGATTTTAATGCCCACCATCCGCGATGGTGTAGCCGTCCCCAAGACAATCGTGGGGCAGAGATCAACGAGATCATTATCAAGAATGATCTGCAAATTCTGAATTAGGGTTCATTTATATTTAAAGGTAGATGAGAGGAGCATTCCACTATAGACCTTGCGATATCAACGAGAGATATGTGCTTAGCCTGGTCATTTGAACCTGACCCGTGTGTCTCAGATCACCTACTCATTTAGTTATCACCAACACATACTGCGGGCCGCCAGACTCGTGTATACAGTGACAAACTGGGACAAGTTCCGTCAGCTGACCTTAGAGGCCCCATCTCAAGGCAGCCTGTTCAAACTGATGAGTGGGCGTTTTACGAGAAGCTGCAGTACAACGACGACGGAGTATCGGCAAACCAAACCGCGATCTAAAGCTTTTGCAGCTCCGCGCATGTCGACGCCGCGCTTATAGGCGGGCACAGCGCTCTAAACGATGCATCGACTGGCCTATGTGTAATCGCATTGATGCAGCCATACAGCGGCATACAAAACAGCAAGCTGGGCCGCCTTATGTAGTTCGCTGCATACTGGAAGTGGTTTTGGAAGTGTATGGCGATACTGAAGGCTGCTCGCCACACTCCCGAAATCTGCAAGAATCCTACAGCTGCATTGTGCATAGCGACTGGCCAGTCACCAAAAGTTCTAGAGGAGGCATTTGCAGACCTTTCCGTCTCTCCTACATCCAGTGACACCACAAATGGCAACATATATTCGTTGACAAGTCACAGTACCATAACCGCTCCCTACGGTCCAGCCTGCCAGATGGACGAGGCAGACTTCACTCTTGAGGAGCTGCGACACGCGCTGAGCCGCTACAAACGCCGCACTGCTCCAGGTGAAGATGGTGGGACGTATCAAGCACTGCGGAACGTTGACAAGTTTTCATGACCGTATTTTGGACGAGTATAATGAACTATGGAGAACCATTGTAATCCATGCTGAATAGAAATCGTCCGTGGTGATACGAATTTTAAAGCCCTGGCGCACTGCAAGACACCAAGTCCTACCGGCCAATCTCCCTAACTTCAAATGTCAGGATAGAGAAGCTGAATTTTTCTTTGATGCCATGAGTGGCTTTCGCCGCCGTCGTTCAGCTCTGGACATCACCTCAGATCCTGTCTGAGCGCTCGAATTTGCTAGAGGAATCAAGCATTCCGTCTATATGCTCTTCCTAGACATACAGCAAGCTCTCGACTGAGTTCTGCATAATACGATTATTTTTGCTCTTGCAACCGCGGGAATTTCTGGTCGTCTGCTCCGCTTTGTGCACAATTTTCCATCGGAGCGCCGGATGAAAGTGCGTGTCGGAGGAGTAACTAGTGAATACCGACATGTGAAGTGCGGTGTTCCACAGGGCAGCGTATTATCGCCGCTTTTGTTTAACACCGTACTCGCCGCGCTTCCAACTCATTTGCATCAGGACAGTGACTTCCCTGTGGGCATGGTTACCTATGCAGATGATATTGCTCTGTGGATAAGCGACCCTTCGCACCTTGGTCCGTGGCTTCGTGCAAGTTTGCAAAGAGCTCTGACAGCGACTTCAGAGCACTTGACTGAAGTTAGCCTGCCATTATCATCTGTTAAGTCGGCTGCAATAGCATATCATCCTACACAATGCGCTCGTCGAACAATGAGCCGACTGTACCTTGACGAAACGCCTATAATCAGGGTGCGACAATACCGTTACTTGGGGTTAATTGTCGATGATCGCATCTCTTGGCGTCCTGCGGTTAAATTTGTACGACACAAATCGCACTCCCTCCTTATGTATGTGGCCGCCTTGACTGCTAGAGGTGCTGGCTGCGACCAAACAACAGCTCTCCAGGTGTACCAGTCATCTGTAATCTCAGGCATGATGTATGCGTTACCAGTCCTGAACGTACAACCTAGTTTGATGGCCTAACTAGAACGAGATGATCGCGTTGCCCTTCGACTAATGCTTGGATTACTTCGTAAGGCGCAATCTGTTGCATTACTCGCGGAAGCGCACCAGTTACCCCTGAACCTGCAAACAGGCCAGCGAGCTCTATATCATATTGAGCGTCTGCACTGCACATCGAATAGTCAATCGCTCCTTGATCGTCTCATTCACCGCCCGTTATCTTGGATGGGGAAAATGGCGGCATTATTTATGAATGTCATTGACATTTCTGAAAATGCTGCTTCAGTTACGCCTCCACTTCCAAAAGATATCACGAAACACGTATTCCCCATTCACCTCACAATCCCTGACACGCACAAAGAGTGTGATGTGCCTGTTTCGGCAAAATTCAAATTGGCTCAGTCTCACATGTGCGGAAGATTTCCAGATTATCTTCAAGTATTCACAGATGCATCGGTACACAGCGACAGTCAAGGCGCCTCTGCAGCTTTTTTCTGCCCTTTGACTCAAGTATGACGTATCTTTCAAATACCTCATCTAACTTCATCAACAACTGCGGAGCTAGCAGCGATTAATATTGCACTGAAATACGTGCAAGAGGAGTTAACCACATCGAAGATTGCGATATTTACGGTCTCCCGCGCTGCCCTTAGCAGGTTATAACGCAGTGAGATTGATTACCCAGTTGTGCGTAGCATTACTGACTCTGCAAAAAAATTTTCATCACGTGGGGTATCTCTCCTTGCTCAATGGATACCTTCACACGTAGGAATCGCCGGAAATCAAGAGGCTGATCGGCTCGCTTCAACTTGCACTCATAACAACTGTGACTGCCCAGAAATTTTGCGCAAGCTTGATGACGCTCGTCTGCCGATTCGTCGCCACCTACTGAAGCAGCATCCAGACCAGCGCGTCGCAAATGGAACGTTCCCTCCCCGTGTGCGCGGTCGAGGCTGGCGTCGTCGCGCCAGAGCGCAACTACTCAAGTTGAGGGTTGGTTGCGTGAACGCACGAAAGTTTATACAGACAAGAACGTGTGGCCAGTCCATCGTGTACGTCTTGCGGCTGCTGCGAGACACTTCAGCGCCTGATATTGGAGTGTCCCGCTTTCAGTGCGCAGCGCATGTCGTTAGTGAGGGACTACCATTTTCTTGGCCTGCGGTGTGCGACACTCGACCAATTTTTGTGCCCCAGTGATTGTGCGTCTCGACGCGATCAGGCTCATCGCGCTCGACTTACTTTTCTAGAATTAACTAACTGAAGTTCACGTTTGTAGCGTCGATACTATTCCTTCTATTTAATATTCTGTAGTAGCGTTACCTTCACTGACCGGCCCTACTGTGTCTGATCTGTACGGTGTGTTCTACTTTATTCTTTTAGATTTGTCCTGTTGCTCTTTCTTTCCTCTTTCCTCCCCTCCTTCCTATCTTCCATTTCTGTGTTGCTGTCACCTCCACTCTGAACAGTAGGCAGGCGTTGTACTCCTTCCGGTGGCAGTTGCCAGCCTGGTCCTCACTTTCTCTTTCCTGTTAAATGTATTTATGTTTTGAAAATAAATAATAATAATAATATTTATTATTTACTGGAACACAGGATAAATATGCAGCACTGCCCAACGCGAAGACCGGCCGAATTTTTGTGCTGCTGGGCGTGGAGAAGTTGACGTTGGAGTAAGGAAAAATCGGCATATGGATGGAGTTTTAATGGTGAGAGCCATTATACATATCACGAACGGGTCTTCACGTAATGCCTTCCTTCCTTCCTTCTGTCGGTCAGCCATTTGGTCTGTTTATTTGTGTGACCAAAAAATGCCCCTGCCAAAAAAAAATAATCTCTCGTCGGGTGGAGTTCGAGTACGCGACATTTCGGTTCCAAGCCAGGTGTTCCAACCAATGTTCTATTGCAATTGAAGAATAGTAGGAGCGTATTAATGCAGCTTAATACACGCGGTGGCGAGGCAATTAGACGGGCCACATTGCGCGTGTTTCGCGGAGGTCTAAAGTCTGGCGTTGACAAACACTGTAACGAAACGCGACAATAAAAAGGCAGACTTCCTTGTGTGTGCAGCAAGGTTCCTCTTGCGATAAATAACAAACTTGAAACACTTGTCAAATGAAGTGTCAATGAATGAGCGATATTTACACGCCATAACATGGCGTCAGCACATTAAAAATGGCATAGACGCGTTGTGAAATGCTGTGGAAACGCATTTATCAGAGGAAACCTTCCGTCGGCTATCACCATTACATCCCGTTCATTCTCAAAACCGAAGTATTGCAGCTTTTAAAGGTTAGCTTCTGTCACTGCTCAGTCCGTACTCGCTGTGAAAGCGCGTCACCGGCACATAGGGACGCCGTTTGGCACGGTGACTGTCTCGGCATTTGCGCTTAGTACCTCAGCGAAAATAATACGGAAGTAAGCGACACGACCCACGTGAGCATCGTGCTGACAACCTAGTCAGTCTTCAACCTGTGTAGTTGTAGGTTGTCAGCACAATGATCATGTGAATGAGACTATATTTTTCAGATAATTGATCGAAAAAAAAAAACGTCACTGTCTGCCACGCTGGTGCGTCCGTCTTCCAGCCAAACGAACTGCAGACAGGTTGTTGTTTAACGCTTCAGAGGGAAGTCAGCGCAGGAGTAAACGTGAGCTGCTAGTATAGCTTCCTTATGAGCTCGAATGGGTGAACACAAAACAAGAACATAGGCTGAGCAATACGAAATAGAAGTAAATGAGTCATAGTACGGCGTATAGGAAAATTGCGTCCAGTGCCCGCTTCCTTTGTACTGATGGCTCACACGAGTGGGTCCACCCTTCAAGGATGTTGATTGAATGGTTCTGTGTTGAGAGGAGCCTTTCTTCTAGGCCCTAGTGGGTGATTACGCTTTCTCCTTAGGCGGCGGATTGCGAATGATTTTGATCTTCAGACAACGGTTCTCGGGCGGTATTGTCGGGGACGACGAACGTCAGCACAATAACGGCTACGGCATGCAGCTGATGAACGTGATGCAGGTAATAAAGAGTAAATGACCGCTATCGGACCATGAAATATGTGTTTGTGGTTGTGAACGGGCGAGTTGCCGCCGACAAGAAAGGTCAGCTTGAGGTTCACAGGCTGGTTCGAGCAGGCGGAAAAAAATTCGCAGAAAGGCGAAGCGTCGATCGATTGCGATAGCAAATTAGTAGACAGATATACGAAGTAAACATAGCAGCTTTATCGGCCGTATAAACTTGGAAACTTTCGCTTACCAACGGAATTAACAAGCATGGCGTCAGCGTGCACAAGCAAACGTGAACACATTGCACTCGATGAGCGCGGACACTCGCTTTGAAAACCCTGGCGTCAGCAAGCGCGGCAGCAGCAGCGAGCGAAGTACCTTCGTGCGGTCTATCGCTTCAACACAAGAGCGGCGAGAAGACAGCGTGCACAAAGGTATGAGCCGTCTGCAGATCCCTTTCAAGATACGACGACCGCGCGCGGCCGTGCAAAGTACGCACTTGTTGGCGGAGTCGAAGCCGCCCCCCCCTCCCTCCCGCACTGCCCCCCCCCCCCCACTTTCCTCCATATATGGCACGCGAGATGATCGTCAATTCCCCTTGGCGCCCGTTCGTGAAATGCGCAGTTGCTGCCGGAGCACAAAGCAGCCCCCCTTCCCTCCCTCCTATCCCCCCAGGGCCTTTTGCGCGACGGAAGACAGCGCGTTTGCTCTCCGCTTTCTCCATCACGCGCGCCAGATTGAGCCGCGATCGCCGGCTTCTCTCGCACACACAGCAATAACACCGGCGACGGTGTTATTGCCCTTGGACTTTATGCGGAACATCACGGCGACGGCAAGAAATGCTCCTGGAGTGTCCATATAATTGCTATCGCAGTAGTAACGCGGGACTAAAAGCGGAGGACAGAGCGTGTGGCCGCAAAAGCGGAGCTCGTATGAAGCTCGTAGGTGCTCCTTTCAGGCACGAGTCCTGGCCAGTTCTGAATCCTCCCGCACATATACAAAGCATTCAACTGAGGAAACTGTTCCGAGGCGTCGTACTTGGAGTTTCCGAGTGCTACGTGTGCACGCTCATTGCGCTAGCGCTTTCACGACTGCTTTCAGGAACTTCAAAGCTACAATTATGAGATAAATACCCTCAAGTGTGCCCTGGTTTTTAAAGACGAAGTCTCTCTTAGCAAATTACCACCACATTCCTGTATCGGGTATTATGTTTCTAGCCTTTTTCATGGGCCGATCCCAGAAAACAAATATATATATATATATATATATATATATATATATATATATATATATATATGTGTGTGTGTGTGTGTGTGTGTGTGTGTGTGTGTGTGTGTGTGTGTGTGTGTGTGTGTGTGTGTGTGTGTGTGTGTGTGTGTGTGTGTGTGTGTGCCTTTTGACCGGGTCTCGCCCGCTCCGTGCGGCGCTACGTTGCCGCTTGTGAGCCCTGTCAGCGCCGGAAGAAGCCCTCCACACCTCCAGCTGGATGTCTCCAGCCGATAGGTATCCCACCCGAACCCTTTTTCCGTGTTTGTCTAGACCTTCTTGAACCATTTCCTCTCTCGGGCTCCGGAAATAAATGGGTCGTCGTCGCTACCGATTATGCTACGCGATACGCAATCACCAGAGCCCTCCCGACAAGTTGTGCTACTGACGTTGCTGACTTTCTTCTGTATGACATCATTTTAGTGCACGGTGCTCCGCGCCAATTACTCACTGACCGTGGCCGTAGCTTTCTCTCGGCAGTCGTTGAGGACATCCTCCGCTCCTGCTCGACAAAGCACAAGTTCAGCACGTCCTACCACCCACAGACCAACGGCCTCACGGAGCGCCTCAACCGGACCATCACCGACATGCTTTCGAAGTACGTTGCGACCGACCACCACGACTGGGATCTTCACTTACCATATGTGACGTTCGCGTATAATTGATCGCGTCACGGCACCGCCGGCTATTCACTATTCTATCTCCTATATGGCCGAGAACCCGCGTTGCCCTTGAACACTTTGCTGCCCACGGCCACACGTTCAGCCACTGAATGCGCCCGCGACGCGATCGCACACGCCGACCACGCGCGCCAGCTCGCCCGATCCCGTCTCGAGGCCTCACAGGAGCATCAGCGACGCCTCCATGATTTCCACCATCAAGACGTGCACTTTTCTCCGGGTTCTCCGGTGCTTCTCTGGTCACCCATTCAACGTGTGGGCCTTTCCGAAAAGCTGCTGTCGCGCTACAATGGCCCTTACCGTGTGGTGCGACAAGTGACCGATGTCACGTATGAAATCATCCCCGCCGACCTCTCAGCGTCATCATCAGCTGCAAGTGACATCGTTCACGTGGCGAGACTAAAACCATACCACACACCTTTCACCGCGGATGTGTAGATTAATCACCGGGACGGTGCTTCTACAGCCGGGGGTGCACTGAGGAAGAAGAAGACGACGTGTGTGCCGGCTTGATATAGCGTAGCAGGTGGACCTCCTCCTTAAGAGGAAACATTAGGTCGGATGCTCCTATTTAAATACATGTAGAAGGAGAATTCGTTTTTCTCGGCAACCAGTGCACCAAATTTGACGAGGTTTGTTGCATATAAAAGAAAAACTTAAATTCTAGTGACTGCTTGTTTCGAATTTTCGATTTAGGTCGTCAATATTTTATTGAAAAGTGGCAAAAATCGAAAATTTTCAGAAAACGAAACAATTAAGTTTACAACTCTGTAAATCAGCATTGAAAATTGATATCACAGTTCTGTGAATTGCACATAATAGTACATCTTCAGCGGACAAAATTGATTTGTTACGCATGAGTCTTAAAAGTTAAGTATTATGGAAATACGGCTTTGCAGAACCCTTGGACATAACATAACCAATTCACGTAAGATACCAATTGACATATCGAATTTGTCCGCTTTGAATGGTGTAATGGATGCCGTTTACAGAACCGCGATATCTCTTCTTGATGATGAGCTATTAATATTTAAACTACGTGATTCAATTTTTTTCGAACTTTCGAATTTTTCAAAATATTTTAAACAAAGTTCAGGCCCTAAATCGAAATTCCGCTTCCAACAGACACTAGAATTTAACATACTCTCTCAAATGCAACAAATTTTATTAAAAGCGATTCATGAGTTATCTCAGAAAACCGTTTCTGCGTTTTACATGTATCTGAATAGGCCGCGTCGGAGTTGGGCCCGAGCTAAAACTTCCTCTTAAACAATTTGCCTAGGGATCAAATACACGAATGATAACTGCATTGCCATTGCCAAAGATGCTGCAAACGAAGTGTTGAACGCTACGCACTGTCAATACAAGTGTTATATGTATTTGTTTACAAAAGAATATACTCGTATGTGCCAAAAATTGTGCCTAACATATCTGATGTCAATGCTTCCATGTATTTTGTCTATTTAATAAGTAAATAAAATATCTCACGAACTTTAGAACTACATCAGTTCGAAGCCAGCAAAGCAGTGCATGCCGCTGATATGAAAAATGTAAAGGTCATGAAATGAACAAGTTGAGGACAAATATGTTAATGACACTTTGTCATTCAAGATCCTTGTTTACATTCTTGTACATATGCAACGGCCAGTGAAAACTCTTAATGACGCTGCCATTTGTTCCAATGTATTACGCAGCAGCAGCTGTCACTGGTCGTGTATCTTGAGTTATTGCAGCGAAATTATAGTTGCAACAGAGACCACGTATAACAAGCAGAAGTTCTGCAGAATATACGAGGGCGAGTCAAATGAAAGTGAGCCAATGCGAATATATAACAAACGGGGTACTTTAATTAAAAGTAGCCCCCATGAGCATTTAGACATTTGTCCCATTGACTAAAGAGTCGCGCAATTCCCATCTCATAAAGCTTCTTGGGTTGCTGCTTCAAAACGACTGCAACTGACTTTCACGACATCGTCCGAGACGAATCTGGTTCCCTTGAGCTGTTTTTTCGGTTGCCCCAAAATGTGGAAGTCGCAAGGCGACTGGTCTGAGCTGTATGGCGGATGTTGCAGCGTTTCCCGCTTGAACTTTGCCAGTTTTGTATTAACCACATCAGCGACGTGGGAACGGGCATTTTCGTGGAACAAGATGACCCCATTCGTCAATTTTCCACGTAGTTTGTTCTTGATTGCGACACGCAGCCGATCCGGCATTTCACAATATCGGAAACAATTGATAGTCTCTCAAGATTTAGCAAATTCTATCAGTAATGGCCCCTGACGATCGAAAAATAAAAGTCAACAACACCTTTCTGGCGGAAATGGCGGCCTTTGCTTTCTTTGGGGAAGGTGAATTTGAATGTTTCCACTGTAAGCTTTGCCGTCGTGTTTCAGGCTCTTAGAAGTGGCATGATGGTTCGTCTCCGATCACAATTGCAGACAAGAAATCGTCACCTTTATTGTGATACCGGATCAGATGAGTAAAGGCAGCGCTAATCTTCTCCGTATTCTGGCGGTGGTTCAAAATCTTGCGCATCCATTGCGCACACAAGAGCCGATAGCCGAGATGTTCATGAATTATGGCGTGAACAAAACCGTGACTGATGTTCACACGCTCTGCCAGTTCATCGATGCTTATCCTCCGTTCTTGTCTCATCAGCTCATCAACCTTTGCAATTTTGTTAGGGGTGATTGCACGATGGCTTTTGCCCGGTCTGGGATCGTCTTTGCAAATTTCACGTCCTTCTTTGAAGCGTTTGTTCCAACGCTTCACAGTGGCTAATGAAATGCAATGTTAAACGTACACGGCAGCCATACGGCGACTAATTTCTTTTTGGGAAACACCTTCAGCTGTCAAAAACCTGACGGCACCACGCTGCTCAACTTCTGGAGAGTCCATTACGGCACGCAACCATGTCCAACCCAGTGTATGAGAGCATTAAAGAACATTTACCCTCACATCTGCGTGTCACTCTTGTAAATGAGAGATGCATGTGTGCTACGCGCAGGCCTTGCAGATAATGAACAGAACCATAATTGCATGGGGTGGGTAGGCTCACTTTCATTTGACTCGCCCTCGTACATTAGAAATGCGAAGATGCAATGGAATGTACAAATGCGAAGATACAGCTTGATAAAGGGCAAAAAAGTGCCACTGGAACCGAAGTTCGCTGCACGTATACACAAAACCTCGCAACAAGATATTTAAACATACGTATAAGTAAGTCTCCAATAAATCTACGTATCTAAGAAGAAGTCACGGTATATAATGCGTCAAACAAGGCAAATAAACATGTTGCGCAATCACAGATTCACAGAACCCTAGATCCTGCCCCCATTCCATCCACTCCCCCCGATGTATCGCGCGCGACGGAAGGCGGCGCGCTTACTCCTCACTTTTCTCCCTTGCGCACACAAGACTGAGTCACTATCGTCGGCTCACCCATTCCCCCCCCCCCCCCCCCCCACGCTTTCACTCGCACATACAGCATGCGGTGCGGGGTCACGATGTTATCGCACTTCGACTTTATGCGGAACATGAGGGCGACGGCGACGGCAGGAATGCACCTAGAGTGTCCATATAATTGCTATCGCAATAATATAATAAGACTATCCGGCAGCTGAAGCGTCCCATGGCCCATTACTTTCCGCAAAAGAAGTAACAAAATAGCACTTTCACCATGCGACAATTCGCTGCACCGCAACAACGCTTTTTTTTCCTTTTGTGGGGCGGCGGCACCGTAATGAAAAAAAAAAAAAAACGCGAAGTATGTTGGTCACAATAGAATGCCTACTTTGGGCAACTGATATGGCTATTAAAGGAATATCGAAGAAAACACGAGACGCTTGGTCCACCAAGAACCATGCGCATACTGCTCGGTATCCTACACCGGCGAGACAAGACTTTCTGGAGAGGTTGCGCTCAAGTGAACGCGCTGCAATCCGTCGAGTCCCCACAGTGATGGCGGCTAGCGACCATTGTTTCTTTTTCTCGTCTGCTAGCTAGAAAGCGTCCAAAGCTCTGCCAGGCGAAAATGCACTCGGCCAGGGAAAAGCGAACTCGCACCGAAGGGCGCCGCGCGGTGGTCGGGGCAACACGAGAAAAACGCATGCGCTCTGACTGGCTCTGGCGGCGCGCGGGTAGGGGAGCGTGCACAAAAAAATTGAAGAGGCTCAATGTGTCCTCGCGATTAAAAGTCAAAGTAGAAAACATAAATAAGAACGTAGTTGCCTTGGCTGGCTTTAGTGTCTTCACTGGATGCTTTGGCGCAGGTGAAAAAAATTATACTTTTTTTTACGTGGCATGACGGCACGAATGAACTACCACAACGCTTCGTCTCATCGGGCCTCGCTACGGGCTTTGTCAACTTGTCTGATAGCGTGGTCATTTGGCTTGTCTCGTTGTATGGCCCGATGTGCGACTTTGGAAAAGTCAATGCACCTTTGGCATCAAATATTTATGGGAGCATTAAACTTACAAAGTTCCGCAATTGAAAATCAAAAGCACATGTTTGGAAATGTCAAAGCACCTTTAACATCAAAAGTTTATGCGAACTTTATACCCATAAAGTTTCGGAATTGATATCCACGCGCTCCGTAAATTCCATGATAGAGTGTAGATTCCGCGGCCTCTGCGAAATGCCGCGGCGAGCCCGTTCGCCATGAAAACATCCTTGAAACTTTGTGCTCGGATGGGGCTGCTTGCGTTATGTGACTCCCGGTGCGTGGGCGTTGCCACGAAATTCAGCCCGAGTTCGCAATTTTCGCGGTGAAATGGCTTTTCGAGCGTGAAAAAGACGCTTTACACAAAATCCAGAATGATTTCCGGCGCCGAGGGTTGCTTTTGTCGGCGGTGCATGGACAGCACGAAAAAATTTCGGGGGGGGGGCTGAAGCCCCATAAGCCCCCCCCCCCCCCCCCCCCCTGGCTACGCCCCTGATATATATTGTAGTGAAGAGGAATGCCCGGCGCCGCAGCCACATCGCCAGTCGCCCGGGAGGCGCGAGCTCGAGATTGCCTGAGCTGCTCTGGTTGAGACACGCTGCCTGCTGCTCTCTTGTGCTGTATTCATATTAAATTCTGGTGGAGGTGCTACGGTTTTCCCCAACCTGGAATTACGCACCCGAACTGCCATCCGTCATGCCTGACGACCCCAGCCCGACATCCTCACCGGTTACTGCAGCCATCGTATGTGCCGGTGCCCAGCGTCAGCGGGATCCTGATATCTTCAGCGGTACCGATGAGAAAGACGTTGAAAATTGGCTGGAATCGTATGAACGCGCCAGCAACACCAACAAATGGGACTATCCCCTAAAGCTCGGCAACGCGATCTTCTATTTATCGGGCGTCACCAAGCTGTGGTTCAAAAACCACGAAGCCGATCTCCGCACATGGGCTAGCTTCAAAACCGGCATCGCAGAAGTTTTCGGCCGCCCTGGCGTGCGCAAACTTCGCGCTGAACAACGCCTACGAAGCCGATCCCAGCAAACTGGTGAAACGTTCACCAGCTACATAGAGGGCATCGTCGACCTCTGCCGGCGTGTCAACCCGACGATGGCGGAGGCGGACAAGGTACGTCACATCATGAAGGGCATTTCCGACGATGCCTATCATATGTTCCTCTCCCAAAACCCAGGCACTGTCTCTCAGGTCATTGAGCTTTGCCAGAGTTTCGACGAGCTCTGCAGACAGCGCCTTCTCACGCGGCGCCCCCCTGCGTCCGACGAAACCCTCGCGAGCATGACCGCGGCTCTTGAGATGGCCTCCCTGCTTGGCCAGATAAAAGAGTTCGTCCGTGCTGAGGTCGCTCGTCAGCTTTCGCTGCTGTCCTCAGCCACGCCACCACCTTTGCCTTTGCTGGCCAACCTTCGCCAGGTCATTCACGAGCAAGTGTGCGCAGCTCTCCCTTCTGGCCGCGAGACTCCGCTTGTGCCGAATCCTGTTGCTTTTACCGAGGTGAGTGCACCTCTCAGCTGTGCCGAGGCTCTCGCGCGGCCACCACCTCCGACCTTTGCGCCATCCCCGTTGGTCGTGCCACTGGGTCCAGCTCCTCACTTCGTTCAGCCGCGGTACAGCAGTGGACAATGGCGCACTCCTGACAACCGGCTAATATGTTTTGCGTGTGGTGTACCTGGCCACGTTGCACGATTTTGTCGTCGCCGCGCAACGTCCTACCGCCGTAGCTTCGACGCCGCACCATACGTTTCCCCATACCCGTCATACTCCGCGTCTCAGAACTCCGGCCAGATGTCTTCCTACTCGGACCACCGCCCTCTTGTTGACCGCCGTTCGCCATCGCCTCGACGCCGCTCGCTTTCGCCGATGTGCCGTCGTCCTTCTTCGCCGGAACGGGAAAACTAATCGTCGCAGTTCCAGAGGCAAGAACTGCGTCACCCACGAACAGACCAAGGCCTTTCCCTTCTCCGATTAATGTTATTGACGTATATGTGGACGGCGTCGCTGCACTCGCCCTCGTTGACACTGGTGCCGCAGTTTCAGTTATTAGGACGAACAGACCAAGGCCTCCCCCTTCTCCGATTAATGTTATTGACGTATATGTGGACGGCGTCGCTGCACTCGCCCTCGTTGACACTGGTGCCGCAGTTTCAGTTATTAGTGCCAAACTTTGCCGTTCGCTCAGAAAAGTCACGATGCCACTGTCCAACGGGTCACTTCGTACTGCCAGCGCAGACCGCATCACGCCTGCAGCTGCGTGTACTGCTCGCGTTGTGATCAACGGCCTCCTCTACGTCGTCGAATTTTTGGTGCTGTGTTCTTGTTCCCACGATCTTATTTTGGGCTGGGACTTCCTTTCCGCTAATAAGGCCGTCATCGACTGTTCTCGTGCTGAAGTGGAATTGCAAACGCTGTGTAATGCCCCACTCCTTGACGCTCGTGAACCTGAAGATAAAGTATTTGTTGCCGAAGACGTTACAATTCCACCGCACTCATCTGCCCTTGCCACAGTGTCATGCAACATTGTTGCTGATGCCAGCGCACTTTTTACGCTATCTGCAATTTTTCCTCGTCGCAAATGTTCCCCGCTGCCTTTCGCTCTTTTGGACGTTCATGTCGGCGTCAGCAGATTGCTCGTCGCCAACCGATTATCCTGTCCTCTCACTTTGCTTCGTGGGGAGTGCGTTGGCCGTGCCCAGTGTGTCGACCCTGCTGCCTTCATTGACATGCCAACTGATCCCATCGCCACTCATGAGGTCGTCGGAGTGACCTGTAACCCCGCGCAGGAGCCGACTTCGCCCGATGTTTTACATAGCTCCATCGCTGACACGTTGACTGTTTCTCAACGCGCCCAGCTTCTACGCCTTCTCGACAAGTTCCGTTCGTCTTCCGACTGCCAGCATGTTCCCTTGGGCCACACGTCAACTGTTTGTCATCGCATCGACACGGGTACCAGTGCGCCACTGCGACAAAGACCATATCGCGTATCCGCGACAGAGCGCCGTGTTATCGACGACCAAGTATAGCTGACATGCTCAAGCGCGGTATCATTCAGCCTTCGGGCAGCCCCTGGGCATCTCCCGTTGTTCTTGTTAAGAAGAAGGACGGATCGATACGATTCCTTGTCGATTACCGTCGTCTTAACAAAATAACTCGTAAAGATGTTTACCCTCTTCCGAGAATTGACGACGCCCTTGACTGTCTCCAAGGCGTGGAGTTCTCTTCTGTCGCCTTACGCAGCGGCTATTGGCAAGTCCCCATGGCACCCGAAGACCAACCTAAAACGGCCTTTGTAACACCGGATGGCCTATATGAATTTCGTGTCATGCCTTTCGGGCTTTGCAACGCCCCCGCAACATTTGAGCGTATGATGGACAATCTTTTGCGTGGTCTCAAGTGGAAAACATGCCTGTGCTACTTAGATGATGTGGTTATTTTTTCGCCTGATTTTCCCACCCATCTCGGTAGGCTGGAGGAAGTGTTGCAGTGCCTAACTGCCGCCGGCATCCGCTCAACCTGAAGAAATGCCACTTTGGTGCAAGTCAGCTCACCATCCTTGGCCATGTAGTATCTAAACACGGTATTCTTTCTGACGCCGCCAAGCTCCGTGCAGTTGCTGATTTTCCCAAACCTTCCTCCGTAAGAGAACTTGGCCTGTGTTCTTAGTTTCGCCGCTTCATTCGGAATTTTGCGTCCATCAGCGCTCCTTTGAATGAGCTTCTACGGAGCGACTTGAATGACTACGCCTGGTCGTCCGCTTGTGACGATGCCTTCCAAGAGTTGCGTCGCCTACTGACCTCGCCGCCTATACGGCCTCACTTCGACCCGACAGCTTCGACCGAAGTACACACCGACGCCAGTGGCGTTGGACTCGGCGCCGTGCTCGCACAGCGCAAACCTGGATTCGACGAGTACTTCGTTGCATACGCAAGCCGCACCCTTACCAAAGCCAATAAGAATTATTCCGTTACGGAGAAGGAATGTTTGGACATAATCTGGGCACTTGGTAAATTTCGACCCTACCTCTATGGCCGCCCCTTCGACGTATTACAGACCACCATGCACTTTGTTGGCTGTCCACGTTGAAGGACCCCTCAGGTCGATGAGCTCGCTGGGCTTTGCGGTTGCAAGATTTCAACGTGCGCGTTGTCTACAGGTCTGGCCGCCGCCACACCGATGCCGACGCGCTTTCCCGTTCGCCCGTGTCAACCGAAAACGATGCCTGCCTCTCTGCCGTTGACCAAGTACTTTCGTTCCCAGCAGGCTGCGACATGGCTTCGGAGCAACGTAAGGATGCCTGGATTAGTACTCTTATCCGCTTCCCTTCAAACCCGTCACTGTTCCTTCACCTTCTCGAGCTTTGCGCCGTCAAGCATCTCGCTTCGAAATTCGGGATGGACTTCTCTATCGCCGGAATTACGTCTCTGACGTCCGCAAGTAGTTGCTGGTCATACCTCGACATCTTCGTGGTGAAATATGTTCTGTCTTCCACACTGACCCGCAGTGTGCACATGCGGGTGTCTTCAAGATGTACATCCGGCTTCGCTCCAGGTTTTATTGGCGTGGCATGTACACCTTTGTGTGCAAGTACATTGGGTCGTGCCCTCAGTGCCAACGCCGCAAGGTTCCTGCTCAGCATGTCTCTGGTTTACTGCAACCAATCCCGTGTCCTGCCAGGCCCTTCGATCGCACTGGCATTGACCTGTATGGACCCCTTCCGAGCACGGCTTCCGGGAACCGCTGGATAGTCGTCGCCATCGACCATCTAACGCGATACGCAGAAACTGCCGCTTTGCCTGCTGCCAGCGCTCGCGATATAGCATCCTTCCTCCTGAAAAACATTATTCTCCGTCACGGTGCACCTCGCGAACCTATAAGTGATAGAGGACGTGTCTTCCTCTCCGAAGTCGTAAACGCGCTCCTTGCTGAATGCCGCATCGTTCATCGCACTACCACCGCCTACCATCCTCAAACTAATGGTCTGACGGAAAGATTTAACCGCACCCTTGGCGACATGCTCTCCAAATACGTTGCCTCTGATCACACTGATTGGGACCTCATTTTGCCATTCATCACGTTCGCCTACAACACTGCACCACAGGCGACCACAAACTTCTCCCCATTCTTCCTCTTGTATGGCCGCGAACCTTAGACTCACCCTGACACCATTCTTCCGTACAGTTCCGACTCATCCGAATGTACGCCTCTCTCTGAAGCTGCCCGCCGCGCAGAGGAATGCCGTCAGCTCGCCCGTTCCTTTACAGCCGTCGACCAATGGAAACAAAAATCTAGACTTGACGATGATCACTCGCATTGTCACTTTCTTCCGGACTCCCTTGTGTGGCTTTGGGTTCCCGCCGTTCCTGCTGGACTCTCATCCAAGCTTGTCTCCAAATATCAAGGACCCTACCGTGTTGTAGCGCAGACGTCGGCTGTGAACTATGTTGTCGAGCCTGTCACGCCACCTACGGACCAACGCTGTCGTGGTCGTGAAACCGTCCACGTACAACGCCTGCAGCCGTATTACGACCCCATGATGCTATGTTCACCATGAGTCGACAGGATGGCTCCTTTTCCTGTGGGGGGCGATTGTAGTGAAGAGGAATGCCCAGCGCCGCAGCCACATCGCCAGTCACCCGGGAGGCGCGAGCTCGAGATTGCCTGAGCTGCTCTGGTTGTGACACGCTGCCTGCTGCTCTCTTGTGCTGTATATATATATATATATATATATATATATATATATATATATATATATATATATATATATATATATATATATATATATATATATATATATATATATATATCGGTGTTCTGTTACGTCCAGCCCCCGACAATATTTTAATGTAATTAACACTTGATCATGCGTCAATATGTTGACCCATCCCGAACATAGTGCAGTCATAATATGTAAGCTTCCGACACTCCTCCGACTCCCCTCGCGCGAGAGGTGACGCAATAGAGTCCCGTGCGCAGTGACTACGCCCCTATCTCGCCCCCAACTCGCCCAGGAAATTGTTTGTCCTTTATCGACTTCAACTGGAGGCTTAATCGCCTCCCAACTATATCTATAGCCCTTCCACTGCTGGTAAGAACTGGAATGGGAAGTATAGCTTGATGGCTAAGCGGAAATAAGTTGGGGCATGCAGGGTGCAACCAGAAACCGAACACGAAAAAATCCGTTTGACATTTGTGTGCCCACGACGTCAAGGGGATTTATTTTAACCCGTTTCTGCCGCAAAAGCCACCACATCAGGGTCCAAATCTTAGAAATTAACAAGACAGGACGTGAATGCAGCTTTTTGGCGCACAAGACGAGGATGAAGAAGAGGCTGCGACACATGAGCGCAGACTTACAACATTGTTTTATTTTGAAGCAGTGACCACATGTATAGCAAAATCTGGGACACATCACGTGTGCGCCGCCCGCAGAAAATACCTATCTTTGCGCAAGACGGACAGCTCCTTGCTGGAAAGGGCGATGGATGACCTTAACCTCTTCTAGCCTGAATTTAGCATACTGCATAAAAAAATTATTTTTGCTGTGGCTTTTTATGTTCTGGTTATGAGGAAGTTACACAGCAACTTTTATGCGTGTCGGGGTTTTAGGAAGAAAGTTACAGCTATGTCGCGAAAACGCGACAACAGGTCGTAATGGATCAAAAAATGTTTATTTTCAAACACACTTGAGAGCTCATTTCTTTGAGTTTAGCACATTTGTATCTCAGTTCTTATGAAAAGAAATGAAACAATTTGAACTTTTTTTTATACACAGATGAACTTTGCACTTTGTGCAGAAGGAAACAGGTTGGCCTTTGCAGCCAGGCATCTTGCATCGTTGTCGTTGCTGCGACACTTCAGGCCAGTGGCCAACATTGTCTTGACGGACTTCAGCATTAGGTGTTGGAGCTGCTGGTCCTCTTCTTTTCTTCTTCTCAAGCTCTCCTTCCACGGAAAGAGACGGCCGGCCCCTCTTCTTCATCACGTCCTTGTTTTGATTGCACAGGCAGCTGGCTAGAGAAGCCTTGAACGCTACAAGATCCAGTTGATGTTTCTTTGGGATTCCTAGAGCATCACAATCCCTCCGGTAGAGCAGCCAGCTGCTCACAACAGCCATGTCCACAAAATGAAAAAAAAATCGCAGGTAGAATTTCTTCGACTTCAGAAAAATTCTGTAGTACGCCATGAGCCCATCGAGAAGGTCGACTCCACCCATAAAAGTGTTGTAAGCCTTCACAATGGCTGGCTGCTCAACTTCACATCTTTCTTTCTTTTTGCGGTCATACCGCTGGCAGCTTCCTAGAGGCTGGGCACTCCCGAATGTGCTAGCAATATTCACTCCCCGGCTGTCGTACCACTTCACTACTCGGACTTCGACCCCTTCAATAGTAGCCTGCCTCTCCACGTGGCTTCCTCTACCGTTCTTCTTCATTTCTGCATCGCTGGGCAGTCGGCATCCAGAAATTCTGTTTGCGCGTGCAGTTCCCATTGCTGGAATACCACGCTGATGCAAATTTACCAGCAGTTTTATGGATGTGAACCAGTTGTCAAAAAAGAGCAAGTAGCTCTTGTTCTCTGGGATGGAGCGCGAAAGCTCGAGCACAACATTAGAGCTTGCTCCAAGGTCAGGTAATCCAGGAACAGGGCGGATGTCCCCTGTGTATATAGAGAAGTCAGAGACAAGTCCGTGGGTGTCGCAAAGTACAAAAATCTTGTAGCCCCACTTGTGAGGCTTGCTAGGGACGTACTGCTTGAGTGAGGAGCGGCCTTTGAACGGCACAATTTGCTCGTCGACCACCAGCATCTGTGACTTTGGAAGGATTTGAAATTTGAGCAGCAGATTGTCAATGAGTGGTCGAATTTTGAAGAGCCTGTCTTTGCCAGCATTTGCTTGTAGGAGATTGTTGTCGTTGAAATGAAGGCTGTTCTTTATCGCTTGCCACCTGTCACGTGACATAACTTCTGCCACTTTTTCTACTCGCATCTCGCGGTTCCAGTACATGCGCGATCGCGGAAGCCTGTATATGGACATATACATTGTGGCCCCAAGAAACTGCTCCAGTTCAGCGCGTGTTAGGCACAATGCTTTGTTGGCATTCTTCTGCACTGCATAGAGATTGGACTGGTCTGTAATCTCCTCAAGAAGCTTGTCGTCAAAAAAATACCGGAAGTACGCAATGGGAGCTTTCGGCTCATCTGGAGGGTCTGGAAGACCGTCTTCCTATTGAGGGTGGCATGTCCGCGGATGGTTCACTTGCTTCCAGAGGAAACTTCTTGCGCTTGACGTTGACGGCTCTTCCGTTTCACCTTCTTCATCTGCAAACAAAAAAAGAAAAAGAAATCACTGCGAGGTCGCAAACCACATTTGAGAAGCCACAAAAACCTTGGCTTGAAAAAATTGGCTGGGGCTTAGCTAAGGGCCTGGATATCTCGAAGCGAAAAGCTGCGGTGATCCGCGATAAACACGCGCTTGCGGCGAACGTCAAACGATGACGCATAGCGCGCGGCAGCGTGCGCCTGTTCTATGGGCAAGCGCGCCTTATATACCCCTCCTTTCAAATGCGCACGGCTGCGGCGAAAGGTCAAACGGTGGCGCGGAGAAGCGACGGCGCACATGGGCAGTAGCCTGCGCAGTGCGTGACGTCACTCGTGCTCCGACAAACGCGGTGTTGACTATCGTAGTGAAGCTTTTGGCTTCAAAAGAAAAAGACGCGCCACTGCAATACAACACGAAAGAACGCTGACGGCGTTTCACATTGCAGCCGAATGCAACTCGCCCAACAAACAAAAAATTGCGCACCTGTGTCGCTCCCAGACTGCCCAGATTGATCTGATGGGGCAGCATGTACTGTGTCAGGGCTGTATTCCGAATCGCTGTCGCTGAGGCAGCTATCTTCGCTTTCTTCAACGGGTGGAACCCTGATCCCGTAGAACCTTCTGGTGTCCATCACGAACAAAAAGCACCGAATAACTGCAAAAAACAAAAATTACTAGTTTTTTGACCACATGCCGAGGAAGACGAAGTTGTGCACAAATCGGGACGCTACAGCCTGTTGATGCGAAAACGCGACAAAGCGACACACGCTTGAAAAAACAACTAATCTTCAAAAACAAATTATTTACGTGATCTGCGTGCATTATTCAACCAAGTGCCTATCATGCAAAATTTTTTTATATTCAAAAAACTTACATACCTTGAATGGAGACGGATGTCAATGGATGGATAGTGAGAAATGTTCTTCGTCGGCATCAACTGGAGAAATGGCAGCCGTCAGCTCTTTACTGAATCGACGATAGATGGCGCTGCCTTTTCCACGTGTTGCCAGACATCTGTGGATTCCCTCTGAGCGCAGGGGTAGCGGCTACAGATGTTTTCTTCTGGTGGTGCGGCTTAAAACCGGTATGATGCGAAATCGCGACAACAGGTCATAAGAGGTTAACACAGATGTGTCACCACACCTGTCAATCAATTCTGCTTCGATGATTTCCCGGGTTAACTGATCACGATTTCTGCGGACAATTGAGCATGCACTGTATACCGGTTTGCGCGTGACACTATTTGTGGCGTTTGCCTGATTACGCGTACAATTTCTACAGTGGGCATCCGAAAACCCCCCTCTCATTACTATCACATTGTAGCGATGCTCCCGTAGCCTGTCATTAAGGCATCGTCCGCTCTGACCAACATAGTTACACCCACAGTTCAAAGGCAGATTATAAACTATTCCTTCTGCGCAGTCAACAATCTTTTACGGATGTCTATTTTTGCAAACAGGCTCTTTGGGGGCACTGGTCAATCTGCACAAATATTGCAGTTTATCGGGAGCGGAAAAAAAACACTTTTACATTGGCTCACTGGCAAATCTTTTTCAGTCGATGCAATATGCCGTGGATATACGGAATAACTGCGGCTTTTTAGTAAAGCGTGGAAGACTGAGAGGCATTAGTTATTTGTGGTGACATGGGCATCAACAGGGCTTCAGCAACACTAACGAGGACATGTGTGGGGCACCCCGCGTTCCTGAGGTGAAGTGCCTGTTCAGAGAAGCTGTCGATCATAAGCTCCGGGCAAGACTTGCTTAAAGAATTGGACAGGCATAACTTCGCGATGCCCCTTTTAACCAGCTTT
>NC_092814.1:119306840-119531840 GCF_023375885.2 Dermacentor andersoni | reverse complement strand
GCTAGTTCTCGATTTTTCAGTCTCGGATCATCATCATCATCAGCAGCAGCAGCAGCAGCAGCAGCAGCAGCAAGCAGCAAGCAGCAAGCAGCAAGCAGCAAGCAGCAAGCAGCAGCAGCAAGCAGCAGCAGCAAGCAGCAGCAGCAAGCAGCAGCAGCAGCAGCAGGCAGCAGCAGCAGCAGCCTGGTTAAGCCCACTGCAGGGCAAAGGCCTCTCCCATTCTTCTCCAACTGCCCCGGTCATGTACAAATTGTGGCCATGTCGTCCTTGCAAACTTCTTAATCTCATCCGCCCACCTAACTTTCTGCCGCCCCCTGCTACGCTTCCCTTCCCTTGGAATCCAGTCCCTAACCCTTAATGACCATCCGTTATCTTCCCTCCTCATTACATGTCCTGCCCATGCCCATTTCTTTTTCTTGATTTCAACTAAGATGTCATTAACTCGCGTTTGTTCCCTCACCCAATCTGCTCTTTTCTTATCCCTTAATGTTACACCCATCATTCTTCTTTCCATAGCTCGTTGCGTCGTCCTCAATTTAAATCGAGCCCTTTTCGTAAGCCTCCAGGTTTCTGCCCCGTACGTGAGTACTGGCGAAACAGCAGCAGCAGCAGCAGCAGCAAGCAGCAGCAGCAGCAGCAAGCAGCAGCAGCAGCAGCAAGCAGCAGCAGCAGCAGCAAGCAGCAGCAGCAGCAGCAGCAAGCAGCAGCAGCAGCAGCAAGCAGCAGCAGCAGCAGCAAGCAGCAGCAGCAGCAGCAAGCAGCAGCAGCAGCAGCAGCAAGCAGCAGCAGCAGCAGCAAGCAGCAGCAGCAGCAGCAAGCAGCAGCAGCAGCAGCAGCAAGCAGCAGCAGCAGCAGCAGCAAGCAGCAGCAGCAGCAGCAGCAAGCAGCAGCAGCAGCAGCAGCAGCAGCAGCAAGCAGCAGCAGCAGCAGCAAGCAGCAGCAGCAGCAGCAAGCAGCAGCAGCAGCAGCAAGCAGCAGCAGCAGCAGCAAGCAGCAGCAGCAGCAGCAGCAAGCAGCAGCAGCAGCAGCAGCAGCAGCAGCAGCAAGCAGCAGCAGCAGCAGCAAGCAGCAGCAGCAGCAAGCAGCAGCAGCAGCAGCAAGCAGCAGCAGCAGCAGCAAGCAGCAGCAGCAGCAGCAAGCAGCAGCAGCAGCAGCAAGCAGCAGCAGCAGCAGCAAGCAGCAGCAGCAGCAGCAAGCAGCAGCAGCAAGCAGCAAGCAGCAGCAGCAAGCAGCAGCAGCAGCAGCAAGCAGCAGCAGCAGCAAGCAGCAGCAGCAAGCAGCAGCAGCAGCAAGCAGCAGCAGCAGCAAGCAGCAGCAGCAGCAAGCAGCAGCAGCAGCAAGCAGCAGCAGCAAGCAGCAGCAAGCAGCAGCAGCAGCAAGCAGCAGCAGCAGCAAGCAGCAGCAGCAGCAAGCAGCAGCAGCAGCTGCAGCAAGCAGCAGCTGCAGCAAGCAGCAGCTGCAGCAAGCAGCAGCTGCAGCAAGCAGCAGCTGCAGCAAGCAGCAGCAGCAGCAAGCAGCAGCAAGCAGCTGCAGCAAGCAGCAGCAGCAAGCAGCAGCAGCAAGCAGCAGCAGCAAGCAGCAGCAGCAGCAGCAGCAAGCAGCAGCAGCAGCAGCAGCAGCAGCAAGCAGCAGCAGCAGCAGCAGCAAGCAGCAGCAGCAGCAGCCTGGTTAAGCCCACTGCAGGGCAAAGGCCTCTCCCATTCTTCTCCAACTGCCCCGGTCATGTACAAATTGTGGCCATGTCGTCCTTGCAAACTTCTTAATCTCATCCGCCCACCTAACTTTCTGCCGCCCCCTGCTACGCTTCCCTTCCCTTGGAATCCAGTCCCTAACCCTTAATGACCATCCGTTATCTTCCCTCCTCGTTACATGTCCTGCCCATGCCCATTTCTTTTTCTTGATTTCAACTAAGATGTCATTAACTCGCGTTTGTTCCCTCACCCAATCTGCTCTTTTCTTATCCCTTAATGTTACACCCATCATTCTTCTTTCCATAGCTCGTTGCGTCGTCCTCAATTTAAATCGAGCCCTTTTCGTAAGCCTCCAGGTTTCTGCCCCGTACGTGAGTACTGGCGAGACACAGCTGTTATACACTTTTCTCTTGAGGGATAATGACAACCTGCTGTTCATGATCTGAGAATGCCTGCCAAACGCACCCCATCCCATTCTTATTCTTCTGATTATTTCAGTCTCATGATCCGGATCCGCGGTCACTACCTGCCCTAAGTAGATGTATTCCCTTACCACTTCCAGTGCCTCACTGCCTATCGTAAACTGCTGTTAAACATTACTTTAGTTTTCTGCAGATTAATTTTTGGACCTACCCTTCTGCTTTGCCTCTACAGGTCAGTGAGCATGCATTGCAATTGGTTCCTTGAGTTACTAAGCAAGGCAACATCATCAGCGAATCGCAAGTTACTAAGGTATTCTCCATTAACTATTATCCCCAATTCTTCCCAATCCAGGTCTCTGAATACCTCCTGTAAGCACGCTGTGAATAGCATTGGAGAGATCGTATCTCCCTGCCTGACGCCTTTCTCGGGTCAACACGAATGCAAAGATCCCATGAATTGCTTGGGCTCTGTGCGTACGCACTTGCGGGCAGCAATTATCTTGGGTCCGCAAGCCGATTCGGTCCCAAATTCTAAAGCTCTCTGTCATCTTAGGGCTGTTTGTGACGAGAAAAATAAGTAGCCAGAAGAATCTAAGTAAGCCCAGAGGGAGAGAAAGAAAGACAGATTTGTTATACGCGTAGGAGAGATTGGCTATAGCTTGGCATGTTACTCCAGCCGTTAAGGACGAAGGAAAGAAAACACGCCCAAAATGGAAGAGGTAAAATAAATACCTAAATATGCAAGAACAAAGCTCACCCACCCTTCCTACAAACATCGAAGAGAGAGAGAGAGACGACTCGAGTTTGCCGGGTGGTAAACAACAGCTCCCCTCCATGACACTGCCTTCCACAGCGCGCGGCTGAGTAAACCACCAGCTTTGTCATCCGCAGCGGCAGACAGGCGAGCTGTGCCCGAAGAGGACGCGTTGCGTTGCGCTGCTACGCGTTCTGCATTGCAGAGGGTCACGTTCTGAGAGCTGGCTGCCTGCCGCTGTGCCGCTTCCGTGTCAAGGCTGGCTTCAGTGGAGACAACGCGTTCCCTTAGTCCCTGGACGAGGTGCGTGCGCGCAGTTACGAGGTGCGCGTTTTATGCCTCGAGCACAAGGCTAGTCGGCGTTTGATGACCTCACGACGAATTAGCCTTGCGGGTGTGCACGCTTAAAGCGACGGAGACGATATTTCACAATGGGACATTGGTACCGATTGCTTTTTGTGCAGCCATAGTTGCTGCGCAATTCGAAAACCTAACGGTGGGAGTGCGACTACGGGAGCAATCTCATTTATCGTATGTCTCAACACGTTGAGCGTCCCGAAATGCCTCCTCCAGTAGACCGCTGCTTGTTGCTCCTGTCGCGGTGTCGGTAAGATCGGGGCTATTGCGACGTGATATTATTTTATTCAAATTATAGTAAAAGAAGGAGGTTAGGTCACCTTACAAGTTTGATGGCTACTTTCACGTAGCAGTGACGAAAAAGCAAAGAAGGCAGGATAAAAACCGTTACAAGATAGGTTCAGATGGTCAAGCACGACGATAGCTAGAAAGAGTAAACGAGATCCTCTGTGTATACAAAATACGCAGGGGCTCAAAGCGAGCATGGAGTCACAGCAAGAGGTGAAAGGAGATGCCACGATGTGCTGTTGACACGTGTACTTGTTTATCCTTTTTCCGGGGACCGCATTTCACCCGCTAACAACGTTAAGTCATCGTTCAGCGCTATACGCGCCTGCATCATTTGGAACTTACTCGAATGATATCGTTGATTCTATCTGCTGTCTATGTTCTCGCCGAACCTTGGGTAATCTGATTGTATGCGCGATGCGAATAGTGTTGTACTTTCTGGAAGTCACTTGAGCGCACCAGTGATTACGCTGAAAGTTTCGACGAGCTGTGCTTAAGTAACCCACGCGCTTGACCCGCAGGCAAGATTTCGACGATCGACGACTGTGCTCGCCGCCTTCGTTATGCTTTAGCATTACTTGCTTTCCTGGACGCAATTTCGCCCTGTGACAGTTAGTTTCGTGGCTTCCATTGTGCCACTGTGGTTATTCACCGTGACTACAACGGGACACTATACTTGTGGCGGTATTTTCTATAGTTATACTGCGTTCGAGTGATTTAGCCATGAGGATACTTTTTATAGTAAACGCACAAGCAACATCATGGTAGTGGAGCGAGCGGGAGAGCACTATGACGATATTTTCACGCTCGTTCGCGCTTATACATCTGCAAACTGATCACTTGCGCGCCACACATTGTAGACATATATCGCAAAAACGCCCGTATCCCGTGCATTGGGGGCACGTTAAATATCCCCAAATGGTCAAAATTAATCCGGAGTTCCCCACTGCGGCGTGCCTCATAATCAAAACGTGATTTTGGCGCCTAAAACCACAGAATTCAATTCAAATTCAATAGGCATAGATAGGCTACGTAACGCACCACAGATTATCAGAAAGCAGAAACAAAAACGCTACCGCTGTAGTATACAATGATGAAGGTTACGGCACAACCCCAACGAGGATTCGCCTTGTTCTTCCGATGTGTTCTCACACATGTAGGAATCACCGGAAGCGTAGCTGAAAGACACATCTGTTCGTGGCAGGGGGCGCTGCCTCGGTGAGTTTAAATATAAGTTCACACGGACGCAAGCTTCGCGAAGCAGTTGCTTGCAGGCCGATCCTCATTGCTTTAGTTCCACCCGTGAGCATGGATACACACAGCGAAGAGCGTCGTGCACTTTGGCTTATAGGCCAGGGCTGGCTGCGCAGGAGAACTCCACGCCTGTCTGCCGGCCCTGCGACGCGCTGACGCAAGGAATTTCCCTGTCGAGCGTGTACTCTCGCTGTGCGCTATGAGTGGCATAGGGCTTGTCCACTACATGCACTCGGCAATGTTTTCCATAAACGAAGCTTCGAAAGTTGAATGTCTACTTCTTCCGCTAAGAAGATGCCGGGTATCGCGGTCGAAGAAGTGCTGGGTTTCTCTGAGCAACTATAGGTTGTAGTAAATGCCAACAGTAGCTCTGATAACTGTGAATCACCTGAATATATATATATATATATATATATATATATATATATATATATATATATATATATATATATATATATATATATATATATATATATATATATATATATATATATATATATATATATATATATATATATATAGTGAAGCAGACGCGCGTATGAAGCGGTTTATTGACGTTTCGGCCGGGGTCCGGCCTTCATCAGAATACATTGCATGGTGTCAGTACAGTTAATATGCACGTGCCTATCAACCAAATGAAGTTACGCTTACATGAAAAACGAATAAAATGGGTGAACAAAATGCATCCGAATCGTTCAAAGGATAGCTGAGACGTGTATAGACCGATGGCGATTGCAAACATATAATCTAAAATACAAAGCATAAAAACGCATCGAAATGAATTGTAAAAAACCAATCGCCACGTGACAACAAAACGTGCTCAATGTGCTCAATATGTGCTATGTTATCAAGCAAACACAGACACAGAAGAAGGGGAATAGCGACGTGCTAGTAGAAAAAGGGACAAGTGACGGGCTACAAAGACAGGCAACTCAATTTTCCTAGACATTCATTCATACCACACGCGACGCTATCAAACTTATAGATAAGGAAGGATTCGCGGGCTTCTCTATCATAATTTGAACGAAATCCAGATTCAAGCAACGTGACTCTCAGTTTATCAAATGAGTGGTCAGGAAGATGCACGTGTCTTGCGATGGGCAGGTTGGGCAACGTGTTAGCGTGGGATTTATGATTGTTAAAGCGGAATCTGAAAGGCCCTTCTGATGCCATCGGATGCCATCCTTGTCGAAAACCGCGATGTAAAGTATGCCCCTACATGGTCACATCGCAACAGGTTACTAGTACGTCTTCAAACTTTTGTTTAAAAATCGAAGGCGATTTCGACTGCGACACAAAAAACGTAATATACATGCTTGAATGTACACTCTGCAAAAAACGGTACATCGGACAAACAGAAGGGCCTTTCAGATTCCGCTTTAACAATCATAAATCCCACGCTAACACGTTGCCCAACCTGCCCATCTCAAGACACGTGCATCTTCCGGATCACTCATTTGATAAACTGAGAGTCACGTTGCTTGAATGTGGATTTCGTTGAAATTATGATAGAGAAGTCCGCGAATCCTTCCTTATCTATAAGTTTGATAGCGTCGCGTGTGGTATGAATGAATGTCTAGGAAAATTGAGTTGCCTGTCTTTGTAGCCCGTCACTTGTCCCTTTTTCTACTAGCACGTCGCTATTCCCCTTCTTCTGTGTCTGTGTTTGCTTGATAACATAGCACATATTGAGCACATTGAGCACGTTTTGTTGTAACGTGGCGATTGGTTTTTTACAATTCATTTCGATGCGTTTTTATGCTTTGTATTTTAGATTATATGTTTGCAATCGCCATCGGTCTATACACGTCTCAGCTATCCTTTGAACGATTCGGATGCATTTTGTTCGCCCATTTTATTCGTTTGTCATGTAAGCGTATCTTCATTTGGTTGATATATATAAATATATATATATATATATATATATATATATATATATATATATATATATATATATATATATATATATATATATATAGCTTAGCCTCGTCAGGCTAAGCTGTACAGCCTTGAGTTCCTGCCCCTGGACATTTTTTTAGTGTCCGAATAAACTAGTATTCTATTCTCACACCACGATCTGATTATCAGTCATGGCGTAGTGGGAGACTTCGGATTAATTTTGACCGTCTTGGTTTCTTTGACGTGCACCTAAATCTAAATAGGCGAGTGTTTTTGAATTTTGGCCCCGTCGAAATGCGGCCGCCGTGGTCGCGATTCGATCCCGCGACCTCGAGATCGGCAGCACAACGCCACAGTGACTCAACTACTGCGGTGGCTCCTAAATGTTAGCACCGCCACCAGCTCCAAATGGCACCAATTCGGAGTCTGCACCATTCAAGAGTCTGTCGCAATAAAGCGGGCAGTATAGCAGTGGCCGGCAATACCGGACGCTTTTGAAAGTTGGCCTTCACATTCAGGTACAAGCCTTTCAATTGTGTTGCGAAGTGATGCCGCTCTCTCGTTAGCTATTGGCGGCGGCATTGCAAACGAAGAAGCGTAGCTGTTACGTCCCTTATAATGCTCCGCAAGAGCGAATTCGAATAGTTATTACACCCGAAATTCGCCTCCCGTTCCCAAACGAGCCCTTCGGGACTTGTTTCATGCTGTACAGAAAGCCTCATGCTACGAGACTTCCTTATGCAGATATGCGCGTGCTCATTATCATACTAAAGAGCGATTCCTTAATGCATGCGTCATCGAGGTACGAAAGAGCACACAACAATGAACAGACGGGCAAAGAAATATAATTATAACTTGGAAAGAAACATGTTACATTTTCACGTGACGCATCATCCGGGATTGTAGTACGGCTAATGAGAAAGTATTTGCCCTTATTTTTTATTAATCGAAATAAGGTACATAGATACATACAAACATCATCAGCTTCATCAACATCATCAGCCTAATTTATGTCCACTGCAGGACGAAGGCTTCTCTCTGCGATCTCCACTTTCCCCTGTCCTGCGTCAACTGATTCCAACTACCGCCCGAAAATTTCCCAATTTCATCGCCACACTTAGTCTTCTGCCGTCCTCGACTGCGCTTCCATTCTCTTGGCACCCATTCTCTAACCCTAATGGTCCACCACTTATCTAGCCTACGCATTACATGACCTGCCCAGCTCCATTTCTTTTCTCCTCATGTCACTTTGAATATCGGCTATACCTATTTGCTCTCTGATCCAAACCACTCTCTTTCTGTCTCTCAGTGTATTTGTGTGAGTGACAAATATGTTGTACTATGTGTTGTAATTTGCATATGCATTTCCGTGTGCATCGTATTTCAAGTGTATTTGTGTGATTTATGAATATGTTATATTATGCATTTTAATCTGCATGCTTTTCATTTTTGCCTTTGCCACGGCGTATTATAGTCTCTACCTGTGCACCTTGTATAGCTGCTGCCATGTAACGGTCACCTGGGCCCCGTCAAGCCAGTTTCACGGCTTTTATCCCAGCGAACCTTCAAGCGTATTGTCTGGTAAATAAACTTTAAAAATTTGAACGTGATGCCTAGCATTCTTTGTTCCATCGCTCCTTGCGCGGTCCTTAAGTTGTTCTAGAGTTTCTTTGTCAGTCTCCAAGGAACTTCGCCACATGTCAGCACCGGTAAAATTAACTGATTGTACACCTTTCTTTCCAATGATGGTGGTAAGCTTCCAGTCAGGATCTGACAATGTCTGCCGTATGCACTGCAGGCCATTTTTATTCTTCTGTAAATTTCCTTGTCATGATCAGGGTTCCCTCTGATTAATTGACCTAGGTAAACATACTCCTTCACAGACTCTAGAGGCTGACTGGCGATCCTGAACTCTTGTTTCCTTGCCAGACTGTTGATAATTATCTTTGTCTTCTGCATATTAATCTTCATCCCCACTCTTATACTCTCTCTGTTAACGTCCTCACTCATTTGTTGTAACTCGTCTGCATTGTTGCTGAATAGAGCAATGTCATCGGCAAACCGAAGGTTGCTGAGATATTACCCGTCGATCCTTACTCCTAAGCCTTCCCAGTTTAATAGCTTTAATGCTTCTTCCAAGCACGCAGTGAATATCATTGGGGATATTGTGTTTTCCATCTGACCCCTTTCTTTATAGGTATCTTCCTGCTTTTCTTGTGTAGAATTAAGGTGGCTGTGGAATCTCTGTAGATATTTTCCACGCTATTTACGTAATCGTTCTGTACTGTTTGATTACGTAACGCCTCTATGACTGCTGGTATCTCTACTGAATCAAATGCATTTTCGTAATCTATGAAAACCATATAGACAGGCTTATTGTACTCTGCGGATTTCTCGATAACCTGATTAATGACGTGGATGTGATCCTTTGTAGAGTATCCCTTCCTGAAGCCAGCCCGTTCCCTTGGCTGATTAAAACCCAGTGTTGCCCTTACTCCATTGGAAATTATCTTTGTGAATATTTTATATAATAATGGGAGTAAGCTAGTGGGCCGATAATTTTTCAGTTCTTTAACGTCTCCCTTTTTGTGGATTAGTATAGTATCTTCATTCATGCAGTTTTCTGGGACCCTTGCAGTCGATAGACACTTCGCACAAAGTGCCGCCAGTTTTCCAAGCATTATGTCTCCCCGGTCTTTCATTAAATCGACTGTTATTCCATCTTCTGCCGCTTTTCCCGGTTTCATGTCTTGCGATGCCCTTCTGACCTGATCTTTGGTTATAGGAGGAGTTTCCGTATACTGTTCATTATTGTTTCGAATGGAGTACTCCTGAGTCCTCTGGGTACTGTACAGGTCAGTATAGAATTCTTCCGCTGCTTTTACTATACCTTCGAGATTTCTGATCATATTAGCCTGCTCATCTTTATTGCATACACCTTGGTTTGTCATATGCCAAGTTTTCTTCTCACTGATTTCATGCAGCGTCCATTTTTTACGGCTTCCTCAGTCTTTCTCACCTTATAATTTCGAATATCCCTTACTTTCTCCTTGTTGATCAGTTTTGAGGTACATACAGGTAATTACAAATATACATACTATTATTCTACGCACCTTACACTATTTTTCCACATAGTCCCCACACTTGTTCAGACATTTGTCCCATCGCAGCACTAAATTTGTGATGCACCTGTGGTAGAATTCGTCGGGTTGACTTTGGAACCACCGTCGGGCTGCTGTCTTGGCTTCATCGTTGCACACGAATCGCTGTCCTGCCAGGAAGTTCTTAAACGGACCAAAAACGTGGAAATCACTATGCGCGAGGTACCAATTGTATGGTAGGTCGTCCAGAATCTCCTAGTGAAATGACCGGAGCTTTTCGGTGATTCTGACTGCCAAACTTCGTTGCTCGTACGCCTTCGACGTGTGAAGCACAACCGCCATCTTCAACAACTGACAGCAGCGCAATGCCGAGGAGCTACAGGCAGATAAGGCCGAGCCGGTCCAAGAAAGGTCCACCGTTGGGAATGGATATGTTGATTTCTCATTTACAGCCGTAATTTGGCTAAAAAAAAGTAGGGGCCAAGACTTTCTGATTCGCGCTCTGCGAACACGCAATGTTAGTTTCTGGCGTGCTTCTGCGTAGCATAACGGCGCAGTGAGAAACAACGCGAGAGAAGGAACTTTAGTGTTGTCACTGTCAGCTGACTCACGCCCCTACTGCATCCCGGAGACCTCTCCCTCGCCCGGAAATATCAGACAGCGCGTGCATTGCGCCACCAGCAACCGTGACGTGCTTGAAAGTTTACTAATATCGACATCGGCACTTCATGCAATCCTTTGTCTTCTCGGCTGAATTTTATTAAGCAAACAACTTTAGGGTTAAGGCTTCTTATTGCAAAGATACATTAGATTTAAATTAAAATTAAATTTAGAGGTTTTACGTGCCAAAACGATGATTTTATTAGTATCTACATAAAGTCCGTAGATAATTTGCTACGAATACTGTAGAACGTGTGTAGGCTACCTGTAGGTTTATATCCTGAACGTTTTGTGAACTACCTGTAGCCTGTCGGCAAATAACCAGACTGGAAATCTATAAACTACAATGCACCGAGGGAAATTGTTTATCCATTGATGATAATTTGTAATTTCTATATAAGTGAATGTAGTAGCCGGAGGCGTACTGCTTCCAATGTCTCCAATTGAATTCCATTTAATTCTACCTGCCTACCTAGCGACAAAAGCCACTTCGAGCTCCCCAAATAACTGCCTACGTGGCATAATGACTGCTTTACAGAATATGTATATATGTTCTGTGTGCTCTGCAGATTCTTCCATGTGCTTTGTGTGGGAAACACGCAAAGTTCTCGTAAAGCAAAACGTGAAAGGTAAAAATAAAAGGTTGCCAGTTAATATGGTCTGGATTGGGGGCTCAATCCCATCGCTCGTGATCCGTTGTCAAGATTGGAGTCCGGCATGAATTAGAAGGTAGCTGGCCCATGCCGTCGTCCAACTTATCCACGCTGAGGACGTTGATGAAGGGAAGGACTGCTTCTCATCGAGAACGAGGAATAAGGGTTTATTTACAGTATTTACATGCAGTTCATCAGTCTAGCATGACTTCGAGGGAAAGTATGTCAGTCTAACACGACTGCTTGAGAGAGTGTCTCAGTCCAACATGACTGCTTAAGAAAGTGTGTCGAGCATCCGCACAACAGCGGTTTATAAACACTCGGTCCCCCCCTTGATTCCAAGGGGACGGAAACGTTCGTCCAGCCATTGTAAACACGCCGCCTCTCTCCGGGACGGCTTACACACACACACAGGTTCACGGTCCGGTCCGGAACCGACGTCACACGGGCTTCGTAGAACTCGGAGCTGGCCCTCGCAGCGCGACTGGGTAGCCATTGTCCTGCGTCTTGGTAGGCGCGTGGGAAGGGGTCCCCGACGACGTTCCCGCGGCAACTCCCCCGCTCGCGGCCGACCCGGTTGGCGGTGTCGTGTTGCGACACAAAGCCTGCTTCGTCGAACTCATTCAGTCACAACGGCGACGAGGCTAGAGCGTAACGTAACGGTGGCGTTCCTTGAAAGTTGACGCCGCCGTCTTCGCAACTGGCTGGCAACACTAGCACCTCAGCTGGTCCGTTTTTAACAATATACCGAAAAAAAAAAAGTTGCATTGCATTGCAGAGTGTAGCGCGCCGAGAAATAAACCATAAAATGTCGTGCACTCATGTCCTTTTTCCTTTTTTAGTTCAAATGTACAACTGTTTTTTTTTTCTTTTTAATTGAGTGGTAGATACGTGACTTTGTTACATGATGATTGAGCGTACATTGTTTGTACAGTATCTTTACCGGCAATTAGCGTAGTTTTATTATTATTGAAATGCACGCTCTCTATATACAGCAGTTACGCATAATAAGCTAAGGAATACAAAGAGGCCAAGCTTTTTCAGTGTGATTTGCATGGAGCGAGCAACTACCCTGCTAGCGGTTTCCCAGCAGGTGAACAGGAACACACTTCACTACCAGAGATCGCCCCTCATGAAAGCTCGCACCACTCTCGTAGGTGACGCCGAGACCACCAGCACGAGCCCGCACTGGAGCAGCTTGTGACCCCTTCTAAGTGTTCCATACGTGTTCTGCCATTGGAAATCACCAAAAATTGCAGTGAAACAGGCTTTGGCCGCCGGGTTTGTTGCGCAGTAAATTGTTGCGACGTGTGTATATATATATATACATATATATATACATATATATTGTTCATTATCGTGACATCTTTCATGCGAATTGGGTACTTGAAATAGCTGGCGTGTCCCTTGTTGTTACGGGACTCGGATTTTCAGCACCTCTATTTCCTCGCGCAATAGCACCCTTCTTCCTTTCCTTGCATGTCAATGAATCGATTGCTTAAGCAATGGGGAATATTTATTTATTTATTTATTTATTTATTTCTTACAGCACCCTAAATGCCCTAGAGGGCATTACATAGAGTGAGGGAGCTGGTGTGTAATACAAAATTATTGTGTCATTCATAGAGACACCTGAACAAAAGAACAAAAGGAAAGAAACATAAGCATATTGTTCGTCATCTTACCTTTCTCTCTTTGTTTTGCTTCTTTGTTTCCGTTTCAAGGAGCGAAGGGGAAATTCATAGACCCGGTCCCTTTGATGAAGTCTTTCGCTAAATTGAACATTTTCTACGGGACAGAATGAATTTGGGTAAACAAGCGGGCAACCTTCTAAAAACACGCCTTATAACTGGCATGATTTTTCTACGAATCACCGAAAACAAAGCGGATATATAATTTTTTTAAGTTCTGTAAACTGGCCTAAAAGAAAATAAACTTTTGACGTTATACCATCACGTGCGTCTCGCGCGATAGCCGAATTTGTAAAAGCACACCAACAACGCTCGAAAACCGGCTTAAAGTTACTCTGCGCTAAGCAATGGTGTTGATGCAGTGTTGGGTTGCTCTTGTCTGCCCAGATGAGAGTCATGGGTATACCTAAACGTTGAAGTCCCGGCCACCTGTAAAATAGAACAAGCGAAAGGAGTAATGATTACTAGAATATATATCAAATTGGTATTTTTTGTATTTAAAAAAAGCTCAAAAGCCAGCGTCGAGCGAAAAAAAATTATGAATTGAAAAGCCCAAATCCTCTTATTCGCTTAGTAATCGGCGGAACTGTCGACCCTTCCAGGAGAACATGCTCCATAGAAAGAACTCGAGAAAGATCAACAATCCCACTCAGATACAGTTATCGCATGCTGCTCGTACACTGCACTTAGAATGCACTGGCGCCGTCCGCACCCGCTTCGATAGCGACAGACCGCACAGAAAACCGAGCAGGCCACAATAAGTTATACTTGTTGCTAAGTGCAGCACGTCCTGGCCAATGAACTAACAATGAGGACGGAATGCTAGTCTCGCATACTGCGGCGAGGACTGGGGATTCCATAGCGTGAACGAATGAAAAAAAAAAAAAGATATGTGTTGATAGCTGGAGTTATCGAAGGAATGGCCACTTGACTGCAGCGACAGCGTTTATCTCTTTCTTTTTTTTTCTGTTTCTTTATTCTTTTGTTCAAGAGCCGCTGTATGTTGCAATATCCGGAATATTTGCTCAGTTTCGGTACTCTGGGCATACAACGTCGGTCGTCATTCTGAGATCGCGGATACAAGCTACATCCGTGTTTGCCGCGTTTCAATGACGGGTGAAAGAGGCCAATGAAACCGCCCGCGTATACAGACAAACAATGAGCCGAGATTTGAACCTGAGGTCGTTGAAAAATATGCCGTTGTGATTATCACCACGGGCGTTGCTTTTATCCTTTCAAGAACACACTATACCGAAGTTCCTTTTTACATGATCCCGTCGAGTTGCAAGCAAGAAATGTTAAGTAATCAATGGGCACTCGTATATTAATAACGTTATTAACGATTGCATTCCCCAATTGTTACCAGGCGGCTAGATTTAGTATGCCCCAGAGGCATGATTGTGAAAATTCTATAGGCATGCGTCTACTTACATGAGCCGTTCGTAGTCGCAGGCGTTATTGCTGTGCAGCACTGTCCAGTCCCTCGAGTGGGTGGCTACTTTGGGGGGTTAATTTCGTAAAAAAGAAGAGATAGATAGATAGATAGATAGATAGATAGATAGATAGATAGATAGATAGATAGATAGATAGATAGATAGATAGATAGATAGATAGATAGATAGATAGATAGATAGATAGATAGATAGATAGATAGATAGATAGATAGATAGATAGATCGAGGGAGGGCAACATTTGGTTTGAGGCGTCGGACGCTGGTCCAAGCCTGAACCACTGCACCTGACTTGACTTGTGATGTTTCAAGCGTGAAAAGAGAACGACGCCGCGTTATGCCAGTTTTTATTAGCTTCAGTATCATCCGATACCTTGCCATCTTTTCTTTTTCTGTACGAATGTAATTTGAGTCAGCAATGTAAAAACTGGTAGTGTTGTCGCCTGAATTCTTCCTTCGCGTGCACGGAACACCCATAATGATAAAAAAAAATGTTTTAAACGCAATCGGCTGCTGGCTGGATCGACTTCACTTTGAACCGTCAGACGCTGCTGCACGCTTTCGTAACAGACTGGTCTGTGCCGCAACAACAGAAGCAACAGAGGTCACCATTGCATCATCAGTGTAGGTATTTCTTCAGAAAGACTGGGCAAAGCAAAGCAGCCGTGACCTAAGTAATTATAGCACCAGTCTTTTTACGCTTTGAACCAATACTTATAGATGAGCGAGAAGCTCAAATGTTGTGATTGCGCTTTCCAAAATGTTTTCTCTTTAAAAAGAACTCACTAGAATAAAAATTTCTGACCCGTTGGCAATGGAATGAGCTGTAAAATGCGCTATCATTATTTGTTTTCGCTTTTTTTTTTTCACTTCCAGCGCTTCTTTTCTGTTCATTTGACAGAATGTAACTGCGTTAATTACACACGAAGAAATTGAACAGTTGGTGTAATCTCCAACAAAGCCCACAATGTTATTATATTCTAGAAAAAACATTAGATTTCTTTCACCAAAACATTCATATATGATGCAATTTCATGTTTTGCTTTATGATAAAAAGCAAACCTAAACTAAGAAAAAGAAAGGCATCAGTCTACAGCAATTCCTTCGGCTCTGAGCTTATTTACTGCACCAGCATCATTCTTCCACAGTGAGGACCAGCATCTTATTTGCTGTTCTTTCCTATCAAGCTCGTCTTGTCTGGTTTGTTTGTTTTGGTTGCCTGTTTCTTCCTCAAATAATTGCATCCACCCTCTAGGGGGAACTGGGCAAGAACCTAGTGGTTATAGGCCGGTTTGTTAGGGGGAAAGGGGGCGGTCGTATAAAATGTTATAACTTAAAGTAATGAGCAAAACGAGAACAAGGTAAAAGCGGGGGCCAACGTTTCGACAAGGGGACTTGACTTTTTCAAGGATGCATATGTCGCCTTGAAAAAGACGAAGTCCACTTGTCTAAACGCGGGCTCCCGCTTTTACCTTGTTCCTGTTTTGCTCATCGTCTTGAATTTCCATCTCGTGAGTTCCCTGTGCTTTCCCTCGATAACTTAAGGTAAGAATTTCAAAAATAAATATTGAATATGATATTTGAAAGGTAATAATAATTGTGGAATTGTACAGAAAGAACAGCGGGGTTTAGATAAGCTCTCACCTTTTCTTCTTTGGGATGTACGAAACTTCCTTTCTGTACGACATAGTAATGCGTCTTCTGGAATTCTAACTTCGTACATGAACAGACTTTAGCACTCTCAGACTCTCCCTTTGTAAGTAAGCTTCATTTATTTAAAATGCATAGCTTTATAAAACCTGTTGTGCGCAGTTGTTTGGCCATAGACTTATGCTAATCTTTTTTTTTTCGTGAAGGTTCAACTTTACTATTTAAATATATTTGGCTCAGACAAACTTGGTGCCTCATGCTTGCATTTGTTTATTTCGTGTAAAACAGCACATTTATTTGTTTCCATCGTTCAGTAGCACAACGTGCAAGCGCCTACCTGCCCGACGTGACTGCAGTCTAACATTTTAGATGAACTTCAAATTTGGAGTCTCCTTCTACCACTTTTTAAACTCAGTTGTTGTGTAAATCAATATTTAGGCCCCAGGTGAGGAGGCAGTTTCTGTGTTAAAGGCGGCATGCTTTTAAGGCTCGATGACTCGTTATGAAGGTACCACCTAGGACCTTCAACAGACTCTATGGCCAAAACTTCAGCAATAACTGATATCACGAACGAAAGGATTCAGTGGCACCTACGAGATTTAAGCTATTTCAATTTCCCTGTACATTTCCTGCATACTACTATACAGGGCACTTAGCGTCTGTGAATACTTTGAGATACTGTGCAAAACTACGCGGTGTTGTCGCTGCGGCGTTGCTTTTGGCATTGAAGTTGTCGATACTCTCCACACTGTTTTACACCAACAACCTTATCTTGGTCCACCCTCTATTGTGAGTATGTGTCATATTTGAGGCTGATCATCATTGTTGTCATGTACGCCTCCTTCGTGCCGCCGACCCTGTTTTCACGAGCATGACAAAGAATTGCACGCAAACACACCGCCATGATCGTTCTGGCCTCCGAAATACATGCACAGATATGCTACTGTTCTCAGAGTCAGCGTGCAGCGCGAAGTTTTACACTAACTTCTCGGCACCGCAGTTGCGCGATAGCTCATCTGTTAGCGATCTCGACTCCCAAATGCACATTGCTTCACTGTGAAGGGTTTAAATCCCGGTGGAGGCGGTTGTGGCGAAGTTTTGTTTTGTGGCAATGACGAAGCAGGGGTTGACGAGGTGACCGGACGACAAAAAAAAAAATCGTCGTGTGTCGCCGATGACGACAACCGCCTTCGTCAGCGTAACAAAATAGATGGACGGACAAACTAGGGGAGCCCAGTGTCGAACACGTAGTTCTTTGTTGCATGAAAAAAATTGCACATGCACGCTGTGGTTACCTTTAGTTTCCTATCAATGTGCGTTCAGAACTGGGGAGGGTGTGGCTGGGCAGGCGAGTGTCGTCACATGTTGCTTTATGCCACGTATCCAGGGGCGAAATTCACTAACCTGCGCTATTCATAAGCAATTTCTTAGCCAAAAAGTTCTTACGCTAAGATTTTTGTGTAACCGAAGTGGCAGCGGATTTAACTTACGGCGTCGTATGAGAGCAAGGAGTAAGAAAATGTCGGACTAAACTACAAGAAATGAAAGAAGCGCGGTCAACTGATAATGTTATCACGAATCATGCATCTGTAGTTGAGGCTATATTCTTGCAGCAAATCATTACGCACTCCTTTTCGACAGCTTCCTTTTCCGGGCGTTTGCTACAGCACCGACAAGCGCAAACACACTCGCCCGTTCACCGCACCGCCATCAAAAGACTAGCAGTGGAAGTGACACGCATTCTTCTCACATTTCTGCGAGACACAGAACTGATGTACACATGACCCGCCGTGATTGCTCAGTGGCTATGGTGTTGGGCTGCTGAGCACGAGGTCGCGGGATCGAATCCCGGCCACGGCGGCCGCATTTCGATGGGGGCGAAATGCGAAAACACCCGTGTACTTAGATTTAGGTGCACGTTAAAGAACCCCAGGTGGTCGAAATTTCCGGAGTCCTCTACTACGGCGTGCCTCATAATCAAAAAGTGGTTTTGGCACGGAAAACCCCATGATTTAATTTTTTTTTTTTTTTTGATGTACACACGATGACGTACTTGGCGCAGAAAGAGACGCTCAGGCGGAACAATTGCCAGCCAGGTCTTTCAGGCTAATCCCGCCTGTAGCAACATCACTCCAACCACCAGAACCATCATATTACAAATAGACTAAATGTCTTTATTTCGATATTAATTAGGGAAGGTCGCCTTCCTCTGGTCGCCTTCCTCACTGGAAGGCGACCAGCAGCCGTATGCTCATCGGTATGGTATGTGACCGCGCTGCACACGAGTGCAGGTGCGGTTCTAATTTCAGATCCATCCGTCTAGGGGGCTACGATGTCGTCAAACGCCAACCGACGACGAAACGCGCGCTATCTTCGCATAGGATCCCTGCCGAGGGCATGAGGAGCTATGAAGGCAGCAATAAAATAGAAATGCAAAAAATAAGTCGTGTCTACTGACACCCCTAAATTATGGCAGAAAACTTCACTACGTAACACCTGCAGGTGAAAGTTTCGCTGCCCAACACACTTTGGCATCGTATCAGCGTTCATCGCGTCTTCTTGACTTCTCCTCAGGTGATAAAACAAGGTGATGCCTCGCACCACATCAAGAGTTTATTTCGTAGATTCAGGAGGCCGCATTCCGGCAAAGGCGAAATGCACAAAGGCGCGTATACTTCAATTTTGGAGACCGGTAATAAATCATAGGTTGGTGACGTCAGGGACTGGAGCCCCTTTCTACGCTGTCTGTCATAGCCCAAGCGGCAGCCCATAGAAGTAAAGTCTAATCGGTCAGCCTCACCACAATCATCAGTGCCAACGTTTCCATAAAGTTACCAGTCTCACAGGAAAGCACGTTCGAGTGCACGTGAGAATGCTGCACAGCACCGTGCACGAAGCACGTAACGGTTCAACATTATAGCTAGTTTCCGATCAAATCGGTTCAAGCCGTCGATCTTACGAAACTGACGCAGTTTTTTTGGAGCAGTCACTGCACATATAGTGCGAGAACAAGGTGGGAGTGGGGGTATCGAAGCTGCGTCTGACACCGTTCTGTAAACATGCGAATGCGGCCTCGTAGTACGAAGCGACTTGTGGCTCAAAAGCAACAGTGCGTTATAATTCCGGCCGGATTTTGGATGTTGTAAAGCGTCACCAGCCTATCTTTATGTTAACTTCGGGACGAAGGCTTCTCCCAGCGATCTTTAATTACCCCTGAACTGTGCTAGCTGATTCCCAGTTGGGCCTGCAAATTTCCTTGTGCATTATTCGTCCTAATTTTCTGCGTCCACGACAGGACTTCCTTTCCCCTAGCATCCACTGTGTATTTCTAGTGGTCCCCGTATTATGTGCTCTACGATTTACGTCACCTGCCCAGCTCCGAATTTCCCTCTTAATTTCAACTATCCCTATACCGCCGTTTGCTCTCTGATCCACACCGCTCTCTTCTTGTCCCTTAACATTAGGCCTAACATTTTTCGTTCCATCGCTTGTTTGAGCAGTCCTTAACTTGTTCTCAAGCTACATTGTTAGCCTCTAAGTTCCTGCCCAATATGATAGTACTATAAGAATGTAATGGTTGCACATTTTTTTTTGTCAATGACGGCGGTGAGCTTCCGGTCATGATTTGGTAATGCCGGCCGTATGCGCTCTGACCCATTGTCATTCTTCTGTAAATTTCCTTCTCATGATTAGGATTCCCTGTTAATAATTGGCCTAGATAAATTTACTCCTGTACGCACTCTAGAGGGTGACTGACGATCATGAATTTTGGTTTGGTTGATAGGTCCTTCAACATTTTTTCATTTATTTATTTCATCACTCATCATTAATACAGGAGGAGATCCCGGAGGTACAAAAACTCAGGAAGACCTCCTATTAGTAATTTAACAATATCGTAATTAATACATTAACACATTAATACATTAACACATTACCTTCGGCTTCTGCATAATAATCTTCAACCTACTCTTATACTTTCTCGGTTAAGGTCTTCAGTCAATTGGTGCAATGTATCCCCAGCGTTGCTGAGCATGACAATGTCATCGGCAAGCTGAACGTTGTTGAGATATTCACCGTTTATCGTCGCTCCTATCCTTCTTGCAATCTAACAGCCTGAATATTTTTCTAGGCATGCAATGAATATCATTGGAGAGATTGTGTCTCCTTGCCTGACCGCTTTGCCGATAAGCATTTTACCACTTTTCTTGCGGATAAGTAAAACATATGAAGCTGGTACTATCATTGAGGCAGAGTCTAAGCCTGAGCAGTTGTGGATACGTGTACTGTGGCTGAAAGCAAGTATGGAAGTTCTACAAAGAAAAGGAAATGTTTATTTTACTCTACATAGATGCTCGTTCAAGGCTTTTTGTGAAATCATCCAACGTTGTGGCACCAGGATAGCAGCAGTATTTCACGTAGGAGGCTCCACTGGACGGCATCAGCTGAAAAAAAGTAAATTACAACCACGTGTCATTTTGGTGTGTAGACCTCACAGGAATACTGTGCGTAGAGGCAAAACGTGCAAAAGTGGTGTATGTGCAGCATTGCAAACCAAAGCAATTCGCTTTTACACGCACGGTGTAGAAAATACCCGACTCATTCCATACAATACCACAAAATATGAAGAAAACATCTCGTTTCCAAGCATTCCCCCATTCTCGGGCATTATTTCCGGCACTTCAAGAGCACAAATACACGGGCCACTGCGCGTTTCCACGACAACTTGGCCTCAGCCGACGCGATTGCACGCTACGTACACAGAGGTGGCCACAACGCAGGCTCTCAGCGAGACCATGCTAGACGCTCGCAGAATGTCTTCTCCTGGAACTCAAACCGAATGCGTGGATGCAAAGACTATTTTCAGCCGTTCAGAAAACAGAATTTTCGAGTCACAAGTTACCGTTCTTTGAGCTCCTCGGCTTTATCTTTTGAACGTTCTGCCGGCGCAAGCAACACACTCCCGTGTTATCACTCTTGGCAATCACTCGTCGCGTTTTGGACAAACGTGAGTACCGAAAGAAGGTATATTTTGTTGCGAGGCCATTAAAAGGATCACAAAATTGTGCCACCAGGATTCAGTACACGCCAAACTGATTTTGTCACCACGACCGAGCCACTTTTCGCGAACTGCTTCACAACGCAAGGCGCGGCGAGCGTTCCTCAAAAGTATACCAAAAAGTAACGAAATTAATCATGATAACATCGGGGGTCAGAGAAAGCGTCACGAACTTGTTGTCCCAGTAAGATTCAGTACACGGGAAACTGCGTCACACGACCGACCTGCTTTTCGCTAACTGCGTCACGAAGCCGGATGCTGCAAGCGCGTACCAAAACTACCGAAATCATCATCATCATGTTTTATGTTCACTGCAGGACGAAGGCCTCTCCCTGCGATCTCCAATTACACCTGTCCTGCGCCAACCCACTCCAACTAGCGCCCGTGAATTTCCTAATTTCATCGCTCCACCTAGTCTTCTGCGGTTCTCGACTGCGTTTCCCTTCACTTGGTACCCATTCTGTAACCCTAATGGTCCAACGGTTATCTAACCGGCGCATTACGCGACCTGCCCAGCTCCATTTTTTTCTCTTGATGTCCATTAAAATATCGTCTATACCCGTTGCTCTCTGATACAAACCGCTCTCTTTCTGTCTCTTAATGTTATGCCTAGCAATCTTCGTTCCATCGCTCTTTGTGCGGTCCTTAACTTGCTCTCAAGCTTTTTTCTCAGTCTCCAAAGTCTCTGCCTCATATGTCAGCACTGGTAAATTGAACTGATTGTACACTTTCCTTTTCAATGATAATGGTCAGAGCTTCCAGTCAGGAGCTGACAATGTCTGCCGTATGCGATCCAACCCATTTTTATTCTTCTATGAATTTCCGTCTCATGATCAGGGTTCCCTGTGACTAATTGACCTAGGCAAACGTACTCCTTCACAGACTCTAGAGGCTGACTGGTGATCCTTAACTCTTGTTTCTTTGCCCGGCTATTCATCATTATCTTTGTTTTCTGCATATTAATCTTCAACCCCACTTTTACACTTTCTCGGCTAAGGTCCTGAATAATTTGTTCTAACTCGTCTGCATTGCTGCTGAATAGAACAGTGTCATCGGCGAACCGAAGGTTGCTGAGATATTCGCCGTCAATCTTTACTCCTAAGCCTTCCCAGTTTAATACCTTGAATACTTCTTCCAAGCACGCAGTGAATAGCATTGGATAGATTGTGTCTCCCTGTCTGACCCCTTTCTTTATAGGCATCTTCCTGCTTCTCTTGTATTGCATTAAGGTAACTGTAGAGCCTCTGTATATATTGTCCAAGGTATTCACCTCAGTGTCCTGTACTCCTTGATTATGTAATGCCTCTATGGCTGCTGGTATCTCTACAGAATCAAATGCCTTTTCGTAATCTATGAAAGCCCTATAGAGAGGCTTATTGTGCTCTGCGGATTTCTCGATGACCTGATTAATGACATGGATGTGATCCATTGTAGAGTATCCCTTCCTGAAGCCTGCCTGTTCCCTTGGTTGACTAAAATCCAGTGTTGCCCTTATTCTATTAGATATTATTTTGGAAAATATTGTATATAATATTGGGAGTAAGCTAATGGGCCTATAATTTTTCAGTTCTTTAACGTCTCCGTTTTTGTGGATTAGTATAATGTTTGCATTCTTCCAGTTTTCTGGGACCCTTGCAGTCGATAGACACATCGTATAAAGAGCCGCCAGCTTTCCAAGCATTATGTCTTCTCCATCTTTGATTAAATCGACTGTTATTCCATCTTCTCCTGCCGCTTTTCCCCGTTTCATGTCTTGCAAGGCCCTTCTGACCTCATCGTTAGTTATAGGAGGAGTTTCTGTATCCTGTTCATTATTGTTTCGAATGGAGTACTCCTGAGTCCTCTGGGTACTATACAGGTCCGTATAGAATTCTTCCGTTTGTTTTACTGCATCTTGGAGATTGCTGATGATATTACCATGTTTACCGCTCAGTGCATACATCTTGGTTTGTCCTAGTGCATTTCTCGCTTCACCTGAATTTTCATGTCCCCAGCAATTCAGGTGAAGCGAGAAATGCACAAGGGCTTGTACATAAAACCTTTACCTAAAAATATGCATCCGATACATCACGAGAACCGTAGGAAGGCAAGAGCCAGAGCTTTACATGCTAAGTACGGGAAGTACAACGGGGCAGTCTACGTAGATGTCGCCGAGTATAAGAACAAGGACGCATTTGCAGTTGCGGTGGTGGACGGGCGGGGACGCTTAGTCACCTCTGGATCAGTCAAAACCCGCTCCTCAGAAACTGCAGAGGAGGCGGCGATAGCGCTAGCTATAGGTAATACTGAAGCTGACCTGATTTTCAGCGACTCTAAAACAGCCATCCGAAATTTGGCGAGGGGCAGAATCTCTGTCACAGCGGCAGGATTACTAAATCGGGCCACGGGGCGAGGGACTACGGAGGTGGAAATTGTCTGGGTACCGGCCCACTCTGGGAACCCTGGGAACGAGGCGGCTCACATGAATGCTCGAGGTTTCGTCAGCCGAGCAGGTGAGCCGGACGTTCCAGGGAGGTCCACGAGAGATGGGCTGGTGTCCTTTCACGACATTACTAACCATTACAAACTTGAGCGGAGAATTTACCCTCCACCGGACAAGCAATTGGTGAAGGCGCAGGAAAGCGTCTGGCGAAGATTGCAGACGAGATCTTTCAGTAACCCATACGTGTTAAACAAAATCTACCCGGACGTTCAGCCGGAATGCAAATGGTGCCAGGAACTGGCCACCTATGACCACATATTATGGAGCTGTAGCATAGCGCCGCCACCGACGGATATTATGCGTGATCCTTCTCTCGAGCAGTGGGAGGCCGTGTTGGCCAGCTCAGACCCGGTCATCCAGACCAGGGCCGTGGAGTGGGCCACCCAGGTCGCCGTCAGCCATGAGCTGATGGCCATCTAGCACGGAATCGTCCGCACATGCGTTCTGACGAAAATAAAGTTTTTCCATCCATCCATCCATTGGTTTGTCCTATGCCAAGTTTCTTTCTCACTGACTTCAGGCTGCGTCCATTTTTTACGGCTTCTTCAGTCTTTCTCACGTTATAATTTCGAATATCACTTATTTTCGCCTTGTTGATCAGTTTTGATAGTTCCGTGAATTCTATCTTATCTCTTGCGTTGGACACTTTCATTCTTTGTCGTTTCTTTATTAGGTCCTTTGTTACTTGGGAGAGCTTGCCTACTGGTTGCCTTGGTGCCTTGTCCCCCAATTCAATTGCTGCCTCTGAAGCCAGCCTCGTTACCGTTTCATTCATTAGTTCTATGTCATCATCATCATCTCTCTGTTCTAAGGCCGCATATTTGTTTGCAGGTACCAGCGTGAATTGATCTGCTCTTGCCCTTACTGACTCTAGGTTGACCTGTCTCTTCTGGACCAATTTTGTTCTTTCTCTCTTCAAATTGAGGTGAATCCTAGCCCCCACTAACCTATGATCACTGCACTTTACCCTACCTATCACTTCTACATCCTGCACTATGCTGGGATCGGCACAAAGTATGAAGTCAATTTCATTTCTTGTTTCACCATTAGGGCTTCACCAGGTCCACTTTCTGTTCAGCGAAAATATACCGTGTACCTAGGCGCGCTCACGACCGCGTGCATGCGTGAGATTCGGGAAACGAGAGGTTAGGGCCATCAAAAATTGACACTATGTCATGCAACCATAATGTCAGGGCGGACAAATCAGCGGATCTCTTAGGTACGTAGGACCCTCGGGGCCGCAATTCTAGGAGACAAGGTAGCCTAGCCGCCTGCGGGATTATATTACTGAGCTTTGTCTTATGCTCGGTTGCGGTAGTCGGAAGTTCAAATCCCCCCTCCTTTTTTTATTTACGATGGTGTATCTGCGTATGACATCCTCCAGTGTACTACATCTTCAGGCTAGGAGTGGCGCCTGACTCCGGCGAAAGATGCCGAGAGCGAGTGGTGCTATACTAATCCACGGAAAACCAAATTAGGAAGGCCCACTAAGCTTGAACAAAGACACTTCCTCACCAGAACAGGAATTGGCCTCCCTGGTGCAGTATTCGGCCGCAACCTTCCCAATGATATCTACACTTAGCTCATGGTCTTCAGTCCCCAGCAGCTACGGAGCATCGGCGGGAGCTACGGAGCATCGGCAAGGCAGCGGTCAGGCCTGTAACGCAGCAGAGGGTGCTAAGAATCTCTGGGTCCGGACAGGCCGCCAATCGAAACTGACTCTGTCAACCTTTAATTGCCGAACTCTGTCGAGTGAGGCTAGCTTAGCAGTACTATTCGAGGAAATATCAGACTCTGTTTGGGATATCATCGGCCTTAGTGAGGTTAGAAGGACTGGTGAGGCTTATACGTTGCTGAATAACAGCCATGTCCTCTGCTATAGAGGTCTGCCAGATAAGAAGCAATACGGAGTAGGATTCTTAATCTATAAGGACATAGCGGGCAACATTGACGAATTCTACTTCATTAATGAGAGGGTAGCCGTAGTTGTAATCAAACTTAATAAGAAGTATCGATTAAAGGTAGTACAAGCCTGTGCTCCAACATCCAGCCACGACGATGAGGAAGTAGATCAGTATAATGAAGATGTTGAATTAGCGATGAGAAAAATGCAAACCCGATATACAGTAGTAATTGGTGACTTCAATGCACTTGCAATGCAATGCCTGTGTACTACTTGAATAACGTTGCTTTAGAATCTACTAACTCATATAAGTACTTAGGCCTACATATAACATCTAGATTAACATGGAATCGTCACGTCGAATAGATAATTAATCAAGCTAACCGCTTGATGGGATACTTACGCCGTAACTTTTCTCACGCTCCCTCTCCTTTAAAATTACTACTTTATAAAAGCTTGTTACGGCCAAAATTAGAATACGCTGCAGCTATATGGGACCCTTACCACGAAAACCTAATACATTCCCTTGAACTCATCCAAAACAACGCCACTCGTTTTATTCTTTGGAATTACTACCGTGGTGCGAGCGTTTCTTCAATGAAATCGAATCTGGGTCTTCAACCGCTAGCAACACGTCGAAAAATTTCCCGCCTTTCATTTTTTCATAAGCTGTATCACCACCCTACACTTCATTCAAAATTCATGTCGCTACCATATTACTTATCTCACCGTACTGATCATCATCATAAAGTTAGAATTGGTACATGTAACACGACACACTTTTTACACTCATTTTTGCCACGTACGTCGAAAGATTGGAATGAACTTCCTTCTTACATTGTTTCCATTAATAACAATGATCATTTTCGAAAAGCACTAGCTAACAATGTACAATAGCAAACATTTGTACGAACTGCTCCTGGTATTTTCCTTTTTCTTGTTTAGTGTTACTTTTATATGTCATGTTCTATTACTGCATTTATCAGCTAACATTGTATAATTAGCAAATATTGTGTATACGCTCATGATTTATTTCCTTCTTATTTGTTGTATAACCCACTCCCCTCTCTAATGCCGAAAGGCCCTGAGGGTAAATAAATAAATAAATAAATAAAAATAAATAAAAAGTGGGGAAAAAGCAGGCGGGTGAACAGGCAATTGGCAACTACGGGGTCGATTCTAGAAACGCTAGAGGAGAGGTGCTGGTAGAATTCGCAGAAAGGAATAAGCTGAGAATAATGCACACCTTTTTCAGGAAGCGTAGCAACAGAAAGTGGACCTGGAAGAGCCCTAATGGGGAAACAAGGAATGAAATTGATTTCATACTTTGTGCCGATCCCAGCATAGTGCAGGATGTAGAAGTGATAGGTAGTGATCATAGGTTAGTGAGGGCTAGGATTCACCTCAATTTGAAGAGACAAAGAGTAAAATTGGTCAAGAAGAAACAAGTCAACTTAGAGGCAGTAAGGGTAAAAGCAGACAAACTTAGGCTGGTATTTGCAAACAAATTTGCAGCTGTAGAACAGATAGATGATGATGATGACATAGAACTAATGAATGAAACCGTAACTAGGCTGGCTTCAGAGGCAGCAAGTGAAGTGGGAGGCAAAAAGGCCCGAAGACAACCAGTAGGCAAGGTCTCCCAAATAACAAAGGACCTAATAAAGAAACGACAAATAATGAAAGTGGCCAACTCAAGAGATAAGATAGAATTCGTGTAACTTTCAAAACTGGTCAACAAGGCGAAAATAAGCGATATTCGAAACTATAACATGAGAAAGACTGAAGAAGCCGTAAAAAATGGACGCAGCCTGAAGTCAGTGAGAAAGAAACTTGGCATAGGACAAACCAAGATGTATGCACTGAGCGGTAAACATGGTAATATCATCAGCAATCTCGAAGATACAGTAAAACAAACGGAAGAATTCTATACTGACCTGTACAATACCCAGAGGAGTCAGGATACCTCCATTAGAAAGAGTAATGAACAGGATACAGAAACTCCTCCTATAGCTAGCGATGAGGTCAGAAGGGCCTTGCAAGGCATGAAACGAGGAAGAGCGGCCGGAGAAGATGGAATAACAGTCGATTTAATCAAATATGAAGGAGACATAATGCTTGGCAAACTGGCGGCTCTTTATACGAATTGTCTATCGACTGCAAAGGTCCCAGAAAACTGGAAGAATGCAAAGATTATACTAATCCACAAACAAGGAGACGTTAAAGAATTGAAAAATTATACGTCCATTAGCTTACTCCCAGTATTATATAAAATATTTAACAAAATAATTTCCAATAGAATAAGAGCAACACTGGACTTTCGTCAACCAAGGGAACAGGTTGGATATGACGAAGTGAGCCAACGCCGGACGTGAGCTTCTCAGGGACCCGCTTTTTCGTCTTAATTTTTTAGTTTCCTCGCTTTACCTCAGCACTCAGTAGCCGAAATTCGGTCGACGACTTCCCGCCTCACCAGGCGGGAGGACTTCTTGTCCTCGAAGCCGTACCACCGGCTCGCACCGCAACCGGAGTTGTCAAGGAAGGGACCCCGTTCCTCTCAGCGCTTGCCTGATGCAAGGGGAGAGATGAATGCTACTGCAGAACAACAAGCGCCCGCTGTGCTGCCGGCTGGCAGTGACCACTTCAAGCCTAATGCGACAACGGATGCTGACCTGGAGACGAACTCTCCCAAGAGGCCATGTAGTGGCGATCACGAGCCGTAAAGCGATGCCACAATAGTTGAAACCGCCGACATGGAAGCGGAAGAAAGATCGTTCACCAGGGTGACGTACAAGAAATCACGCCAAGTGGGAATACCACTGATTTTCAAGCTCACCGACCCGGAAGCGTCGTTTTATAAAGTGAATCCAAACAAGTTGGCCAGTGAGATTAATACAACGGCAAGAGAGAAGGTACAATCATTTCGCGTAACGAGGGAATGTAACTTTTCCATCAATGTGTCTTGTCTCGCTGCCTCTACGAGACTACTTGAGTTAACTCTTGTTGCAGGACTTGCAGTGGAACCATACGTACCACCATCGTACACGAGTAAAAATAGGACATGTTCCAATTCAATACGCTAAAGACCAACTACTTGAGTACCTACAAGATAGCGGCGTCATTTCCGTTAAGAGGCAGACCAGATGGCTCCTGCGAGAAGATGGAACAGTGGAACCACATGGACTTGGGAGCGTCATCCTACAATTCTTGCCTGACAAACCATTGCGAATACTCGTCCCACTTGGATTCACGAGTCATCCAGTCGAAGAATATTTAGAACCTGTAACTCGGTGCTACAGTTGCCAGCGATTTGGCCACGTTTCTAAGTCCTAACATGGCCAATTGCGATGCAAGATCTGTGCGGGAGCCCATGATTATATAGGCTGCACGTCTAGAAATCAACCCAAGTGCGCCAACTGCAACGGAGAACACATGGCTTCATACGCTAGATGTCCCAAGCATCAAGCGGCTTCATTACTCAGGCGACAAGAAATATTACATGGTTAGACCCCGAAGCAAGGCTCGCCTCCTCAGAACTTAGATGCTGTCAACCCAGTGAAAGTAGCTTCTCCGTTACAATCAGCAGGGCGCAAGAATACGTATGCGATGGTGGCTAATGGTTTACAGGAGATGAAAGGCAAACCAAGCAAGAAAGACAGCCAAGGAAAGACGTCGCCAAGTGTTGTCGACCGCCAACATGAGTCTCAGCAGGCATTCATCCCTTTGAGAACACAAGCACCTGCGCATGTCACAAGTGAATTGGAATAATCTCAGCAGCATATGGTGATGCCTATGCTCTTTGTTGAGTTAAAAGCAATTCTGCGGGCGTTTCCTATGGCAAACAACCTTCCCGAGGTGAGCGCTGTTCTTTCGTTAGAACCGCTTGTACTACAAAAGTAGCTTACAACATAGGATAGTGGCTCGCCAGATGGATAACTGTTTTCGAAACACAACAGTATTTCAATGGAATGCAAATGGCATTCGATCTAAGAGTGAAGACTTCAGGAAGCTTGTTTCGCAATACAGGTGCCCCGTTGTGTGTCTTAACGACTCCGGTGTAGACCATAATTTCCGTCTCTCGAACTACGTAATATACTCATCTTCACGAACTTCGAACCCTAGCCGAACTATGTTATGCGTCACACGCGATCTACCTTCCTGTCTTCTCTTCTCCTCAGACTCTGATGTGCCTGAGTTCGTTGCCTGTAAAGTTCAGTTTAAAAAGCTGCTAGTGGCCATTGTTTACGTTTACATGCAACCAGCATCGAGCATTACTGAGTCAACTTTCATGCATTTCTTTCAAAGGATTCAAGGACCAGTCCTATTCTGCGGGGACTTCAATGCTCATAACGTTACCTGGGTCAGTAGCCACACTTCTTCTAGAGGCAGGTCTTTAGAAAAGGCTATAGACTCATGCGGCCTTGTTGTGCTTAATGATGGATCGATTAAATTTTTAAGAGACTACAATTACACTAGTTGTCTTGATCTTACTATAGCCTCCCCTGACCTTACGCGCGGTATTAGATGGTGCACATATTATGAGACATGGCGTAGTGACCACTACCCAATTCTCATAGCGCATCCCTTTATGCATCCGGCTAGATCTCCCAGAGTAACTAAAGTTACTAATTGGCAACTATTTCGAGAATATAATTCTGCGGTAGTGAACCAAGTAAATGACCAGGACACGTTCATGTCATCGGTACTAAGTAATTACTCCAGGGCTACGCGATACACAACTGTTCCGGAAGGACAGTACAGTGTCGACGCAGACGATGAACGACTCCGAGCCGTTAGACGGGGAGCAGAGCGTCGGTCTCGTCGTTCCGGACGGCTTGAAGATCATCAATAAAGGGAACCTGCACACAGAAAATCTAACCGGGACATGCAAAAACTGGGACAGCAACGGTGGCGCGAGTTCTGTACGTCACTTACCCCCTTCACTCCCTTGCCGAAAATCTGGAGATTAATAAACGCCCTTGGCCATCCGGTATCACAATGTAGTCCCTTCAAAAGCCTTGCTACAGTTCTTGGCTCATCCGAACGCGAAATTGCAAACACGTTCTGCACAACACTAGTAAATTTCTCAAATCCTGTATCAATTCAAGATCAATCTATCTTTTCGGTGCAGCAACAGATTGAAAATGCTTGCAATATACCTCATACCCGCTATTCTGTTCCCTCTAAAAGAACTGCAGCACGCTCTCTTGAAGACATGCCAAAGAACAGCCACTGGTCCTGACAACATCTCTTATTGTACCTTGAAAAACCTTGGCCCAACAGGCACGTCCGCTCTCCTACACGTCTTCAACAAGATGTGGGGAGGAAGCACATGTTCCTGTGAGTTGGAGGATCGCTAACGTAGTCCCATTGCTAATACCTGGCGAAACGCCACTGTCTCTTAACTCCTTCCGTCCTGTTAGTTTAATGAGCTGTGTTCCAAAGGTGATGGAAAAAATGATCGATATTAGACTGCAATGGTGGATAGAATCCAGCAGTTGTCAACCAGATCAAATGGCTGGCTTCGGAAAACGTAGGTGTACAATGGACTGCATCTTTGACTTGGTAAAGTTTGTTGACCACGAGATTAGCTGTGGGAACATTGCTGTTGCTGTGTTTATTGATATTGTTACGCGAAGGACGAGTCAGTAAGACGAGCAACTATTTACAGGTTATATTTACAGCAGCGGTTGGGGCACTGACCGGTTAGATTCACAGCGCGAGCCCAGTTCGTCCTTCCTCCTCTTTTCTCGAGTGATGGCGCCCACGCACCTCGTTCAAACAATCAAATGCCACACGCGTGTAGCATAATCCCCCGGCGGCAGAAGCGACGTCCCAGAGCGTCTAAATGTCATCACTGGGAGGGTGATACTGCTTCAGTCGTTTAACGTGCACAATATCACTGCACTGGGAAGCAGATAGAGCGTCAGGGGCGATCTCGTAGGTGACCGGAGTCACGGCACGAAGCACTTGGTATGGGCTTGTGTAACTAGGCAGCAGTTTTTCTGACAGGCCGACCTGACGCGACGGAGACCATAGAAGCACCAAAGAACCACGCGGGAAGTGCACGTCTCGGTGTCGCCAGTCGCACAAACGCCTTTGACTCTCTTGGGATTTCAGAAGGCGGTCGCGGGCAATTCCACTTGCGTGGGCACAGCAGGCGATGGCGTCAAGTGCATATTCACTGGTCGGTGCCGCGTGAAGAGGAAGGGTTGTATAGAGGGGCAGTGCTGGTTCTCGGCCGAACAGAAAGAAAAATGGGGAATAACCGGCTGTGTCGTGGCGCGAGGAATTATAAGTAATCTGACAAACGGTAGAGCGAGGTCCCAGTCAGTGTGGTCTGAAGAGACATATTTCGCGAGCATGTCTGTGAAAGTGCGATTGAGACGTTCCGTGAGGCCATTTGTTTGCGGATAGTAAGACGTGGATAGCTTGTGCCTTGTGGCACAGGACTGCAAGATGTCTTCGATAACTTTTGATAGGAATGTCCGGCCACGGTCTGTGAGAAGTTGACGTGGAGCGCCATCTAATAAAATCACGTCGCGTAGAAGAAAATCGGCGACATCTGTGGCGCAGCTTGTACGAAGCGCTCGGGTGATGGCGTAGCGCGTCGCGTAATCCGTGGCCACAGCGATCCACCTGTTCCAAGAGGTAGAAAGAGGAAAAGGGCCAATAAGTCCAACCAACCCGAAAGAATGGTTCCGCGGGAATGTCGAGTAGTTGAAGGTACCCAGCAGGGAGCGTCGATGGTGTCTTGCGTCGCTGGCATTTATCACACGCAGCTACATATCTTCGAACGGAGCGAGCAAGCCCTGGCCAAAAGAATCGTCGGCGGATCCGGTCGTAGGTACGTGACACACCCAGGTTACCGGCAGTGGGGAGGTTGTGAAGTTCGTGGAGAACAGCCAAGCGAAGATGTTTAGGGATCACGAGGAGTAATGCAGGGCCGTCGAGGTGAATATTGTAGCGGTATAGTAAGAAATCTTGAAGTATGAATAAGTGAAGAAAACTGTCGGCAAGTGACGATTCCAGGCGGTCAATGATGATACTCAAGGACGGGTCACGGCACTGCTCGTCGGTGACATGGAGCAGTGGAAAAACAGAGTGAACACAGGCGTCGGTGTCAGTATCAGACGTAGAGGTCGCGTCTTCGACTCGGTAGCCAGAGAGGCAATCTGCGTCCTGGTGTTGGCGTCCCGACTTGTAAGTCATTGTGTAGGGATATTCTTGTAGTCGGAGGGCCCAACGACCGAGCCGGCCAGTAGGATCCTTGAGCGACGAAAGCCAACAAAGCGCATGATGGTTTGGGATAACTGAGAAGGGCTTGCCATATAAATATGGGCGGAACTTTGAAACAGCCGAGACGAGAGCAAGACATTCGCGCTCGGTAATCGAATAGTTGCGTTCTGCAGTTGTCAGGGGCCGGCTAGCGTAGACTATAACATGGTCGTGTCCGTGTTGGCGTTGCGATAAGACGGCGCTGATCCCATAACCACTAGCATCGGTTCGGACCTCTGTAGGTGCGGACGGGTCAAAGTGGGCCAGGACCGGTGGATTGGTGAGAATCGTGAAAGGCGTGAAAATGCGGCAGCCTGAGCGGAACCCCACGTAAACGGCACGTCTTTCTTCAGAAGTTCAGTAAGTGGTCGCGCGATTACTGCGAAATCTTTCACGAACCGTCGGAAATAAGAACAGAGCCCCACAAAACTCCGGACGTCTTTGACAGACTGAGGTACAGGAAAAGCCGTTACAGCTCGAACCTTCTCCGGGTCGGGTTGTACTCCGGAAGCATCGACGAGATGGCCTAACACTGTAATCTGTCGGCGCCCGAAGTGGCACTTCGATGAGTTTAATTGGAGCCCAGCCTTGCGGAAGACGTCAAGGATAACTGCGACACGCTCAAGGTGCGTCTCAAATGTAGGAGAGAATACAAGGACGCCGTCGAAGTAACAAAGGCAAGTTCACCATTTGAAACCTTGAAGCAGAGAGTTGATCATCCGTTCCAACGTGGCGGGGGCATTGCATAAACCGAACGGCATAACCTTGAATTGGTAGAGGCCAGCCATATGGAGTGACGAAAGTGGTCTTTTCTTCATCTTGCTCATCGACGGAAATCTGCCAATAACCAGATCGAAGGTTGAAGGACGAAAAGTATTTGGTACCGTGAAGGCAATCAAGAGCGTCGTCAATTCGTGCTAAAGGGTGAACGTCGATCCTTTTTTAGTAATTTGGTTTAGGTGGCGGTAATCAACGCAGAAACGCCACGGGCCATCTTTCTTTTTGACGAGCACCACCGGCGACGCCCAAAGACTCAACGAGGGCTCAACAATGCCTCTGGCGAGCCATCTTGTTTACTTCCTGCTGAATAACTTGCTGCTCTGCCGTGGACACGCGTTACGGTCGGCGGTGAATGGGAACAGCATCACCAGTGTTTATCCGATGCTCAACAAGGGACGTCTGACCAAGTGGTCTATTTTGAGCGTCAAATATGTCGTGGCAGGAAAGCAAAATGCGATATAGGGTGGCTGCTTGGTCAGGTGGGAGCGATCATGGGACGTAATGGGCCGTCGAGGACCGTCGAATCAGGAGGATCTGGAGACGCGTCGCTACAAAAGCAGTGACGTGATTGTCTGTCACTGCCGTCTGCCGAGGCCTATTCGACGAAAGTTATGGCTTTTGGCGGTAAGCGAACAAATGCTGGAGTGCAGAGGGTGTTCGGTTGTTCGGGGCGAACGTCTGAAAGAAGAGGAAGCTTGAGGCACAGTGTACCGGTGGAACAGTCGATGAGGGCAGAATGCGTCGTCAGAAAGTCGAGCCCGAAGATTAGGTCATGAGGGCAACTGATCAGCACGGTGAACAGGACGGGAACTTGGCGGCCAGCAATTCCTATGCGAGCAGTGCACATACCCCTGACGGCAACAGTGGCGCCATTGGCGACACGCACGGCTCGAGTGATGGCAGGCGTAAGAACTTTTTTGAGGCGATGAGATAGGTTAGCCCTCATTATGGATACTTGGGCTCCAGTAGCAATTACTGCCGTCAACGGAACACCATCTGCGTCTACTTCAATTAGGTTCGTGTTGGTGAGGAGCGTCAACGGAGGATTTGGACAGGACGAACGTGATGCAGCACTAACTCCAAGAGCTGCATGGATGGAGGGAAACAACTTTATTTAAAATCCGGCTAAGTTTAACGACGCATGGCCTGCATGGCCTAGTTTTTCGTCCGTTGGTTTGGCGAGGAAAAGCGGCGAAGCTGGTGTGACGGGGAGCGACGGCGTTGAGGCGACGGCGATCGCACGGAGGAGTGGCTGTCAGGGGCATCAGACGTAGGGTACAGACGGCGAGGTGAATAACGGCGAGCGTCGGCGTATGGGCGAGGAGCAGGGAATGAGCTCCAGTACCGCGGCATCCAGATGGTGCGGCAGTGGCGGTATACATGACCAACGCGGTGGCAGCGAAAGCAGATCGGTTTGTCGTCTGGGGTTCGCCATTCAGTGGGATTGCGTGGTCTGGGAGCGAAATATTGGTCATTACAGGTTGTGGAGATGGGAATGGGTGCCGAATCAGGTCGGGAGACAGAGCAGGCGGTAGGAACGTCATGGTTTGCAATTTCTTGCCGCACAACTGCTTGAATAACGGAAATAGTGGGGACTGCTTGGTCAAAGGTACCATCAGGGTGTCGTGGATGAAGGGGGGCCGGACTTGCCGCTTCAATCTCACGGCGAACGATACGTGTGACGTTCTCTTGAAATGGTCGTGTGGCGGTAAGAGCGGAGCAAGAGGACGTGGCAGGGGTGTCTGGAATCCGGAAATACTGTGGGACGACGCGGCGGCTTTTGGCTACCTCGAAGCGGCGGCATTCTTTGACGATGGCGTCGACGGTAGAAACGTCGTTATAGACGAGCAAATTGAAGGCGTCGTCCGCGTTGCCTTTTAGGATATGGCCCACCTTGTCAACCTCGGTCATGTGCTCGTCGACTTTCCGGTAAAGCGCGAACACTTCCTGTATGTAGGAGACAAACGATTCGGTCGACGACTGGACACGGGTGGAAAGCTCTTTTCGCGCAGCCTGTTGGCGACGTGACGGGTTGCCAAATAGGTCGCGAAGCTGCTCTTTGAAAATGTCCCAGCTGGAGAGCTTGATCTCATGGGTGCAAAATCAGACACGCGGTGTCCCGTCCAGATAAAAGATTACATTGGCAAGCATGTTGGTAGGGTCCCAGTGGTGGCTTTGGCTAACACGCTCATGCATGCTGAGCCAGTCGTCGACGTCAACGTCATTTTGGGTGAAGAATGTCCCAGGATCACGGAGACAAATATATATACAAATGACGGACAAAGCGACGCATACACCATAAACAAAGAAGTTCCGCCAAGGAAGTGTATAAATGTATTAAGTCCACTTCTCTTCAATGCCGCAAAAGCAGGTTTACCAGCAGTACTTCCAGCAGACATACACATATCTATGTATGCTGATCACATTTGTGTGACGCAGGATTGTACGGTGACGTTGCATAACACTAAGAACGCCTTTGCGGGCTGCGTGACAGGGCCCACAAAAACAGTTTGTGTGTACGTGCATGTGTGTGTAGTTTCTTTTTTTTTTAATCCTTCTCTCTCTCTCCTATCGCATCCCCTTGCCCCTCCCCCAGTACAGGGTAGCCAACCGGAGATAATCTCTGGTTAACCTCCCTGTCTTCCCTTTGCCTTTCTCTCCCTCTCCCTCTCTGATGACATTTGCATATGGACATCGAACAAGTCTCTAGAAGTTGTTAAGCATCGGCTGCAGGAAGCTTTGAACGCAATAGCTTATCATTTAAGAGAACAGGGCATGAAGATATCTTGTGCCAAATAAGCGGTTCTGCCTTTAACAAGAAGAAAAGGTTAGAAATTTTGGTCTTTCAACAGACGGCCATGAGATAGAGCCGGTTCGGAAACATCGTTTTCTCGGCGTGATTTTAGACCACCAGCTTCGATGGACTCATCATTTGACCGCCTTGGAGGACCAAATTAGTTGTGTTATAAACGTTCTCCGCAGAATCGCAGACACGAAGTGGGGTGGAACAACTGCATCCCTGCTTCACGTTCACTCAGCACTTGTGTGTCAGAGAATTGTTTACTCCGCCCCTATATTGCACAAATTATCTGCGACGTCCCTCCATCGGCTACAGCTGTTGCAGGCTCGGCGTTTACGAGTGTGCCTAGGAGTCCCGCGAGCTACGTCCAGTCACCTCACTATTGCAAAAGCGCGGCAACCGCATTTCACGGTGATTCGCAGCCCGGAAACATGCAGACATCTCTTCAGAATTTCTACTCAGCATTCTTCACACCCCCTTCTCTCTCTGATATAGAATCGTCCGGGTCCACAGATACACGCCATATTTCAAGAGCATAAATCACGACTCCCACGATCACTTTTTTGGCACTCAGACCTCTGCTACCCACCATGGCTTCTGCAAGCGCCGAAAATAGAAACGTCAATCGAAGGGCTTGAATATTTGCCAAGGTTGAGGACGCGTGTTGGTATAGCATATTAGAGGCTCGATTGCGCAACATTTGGACGACACTCTGTGTTTCTCTTCTGTGAGTGTCGTCCAAACGTTGCGCAATCGAGCCTCTAATAGGCTTGAATATAAAAGCAGCGTGTCCACATTAGCAGCAAAATAATTAGCGCTACATCACCTATTTGACAAGTACCAGAAATCTGTTCACGTCTACAGGGTCGGTTCTGTAATCAAAGAAAGTGCGACTGCAGCTTATGTTATACCATTCTTAAAGGTAGAGTACGCTTCTCGACTGGGACGCACGTCGTCATCAACAATAGCAGAATTAGTGGCAATTCTCCAAGCCACTCATTTTATCAAAAGATATGAGACACTAACAAAGTGAGTAATTTGCACGGACTCATTATCGGCTTTAGCATGTCTTGAAAATATTGATGACAGCCAACCACACGCACGAATAACATACGCAGTACTGAACCATTTAACTCAGGCTAATGAAAGGAAACATGAAGTGATATTACAGTGGGTCCCGGGCCATGCTGGTATAGCAGGCAATGAACTAGTTGACTCATTGGCAAAATCGGCCCATAAAGATGCAGAAATTCAACTCATCCCTTTATCACCAATGGACACAAAACGGATATTGAGAGTACTAAAGAAAGACTTGTGTATGTCAAAATGGTTTAATGAAAACACTAAGGAATCAATTCTTGACGAAGTGGACCCTCAACTCAGATATCAGCTGGATGTCCAACTTTCTAAAAGTACCTCGACACTAATTCATCGACTGCGCCTTGGCACAGCATACACCAAACATTTCCTATATTGCAACAAACGGCCTTCTTCCCCAGCTTGCTCCTGTAGCCACGACGATGAGGATGTTCGCCATCAACTCCTCGACTGCCCCATATACGATATGCAAAGACGGCAGCTAGAACAAGAGCTACACTCCATTGATCCTCACCGCTCTTTCTCACTCGCAAAATTGCTGGGCCAATGGCCATCAAAAATAGCACAGCGAAAAGCATTGAACGCACTTGAACCTTTTTATGAAGAAATGGGCATCCTTAACAAGTACTAGGTATTGCACTGAAGAATCACACGATGTTATATACTATAACGTTTTTCTATTATTTGTAATTATTAGTGCTTGTATGCTATGTGTTATACATCTTTTTCTGTGCGTGAATTATTTCAACACTGTGTAATTCCTCATCTGTTCGTATGCTCATCGAAGTCTACATCACGGCCGTTTGTGTGTGTTTGTGACTGTTTACGAACTCATTGTGGCGCAACTTGCATTTGAATTTTATACTTCTATGTTCATGGACGTATAGGACTGTGCTGTGAATTTCTGACCGTATGAAGTGATTTCTTTTCGTTTTCCTGCATATATTTTATATTGTTGTTTCCGCTATGAGAAAAGGAGTAGCCGTCACCATCATAAGGCGACTACGTCTCTTTCTTTTATTTTCATTTCAATAATAAAAGAAAGGCTGGCTTCAGGAACGGATACTCTACAATGGATCACATCCATGTCATTAATCAGGTTATCGAGAAATCCACAGAGTACAATAAGCCTCTCTATATGGCTTTCATAGCTTACGAAAAGGCATTTGATTCAGTAGAGATACCAGCAGTCATAGAGGCGTTACGTAATCAAGGAGTACAGAACGCTTACGTAGATAGCTTGGAAAATATCTACAGAGGTACTACAGCTACCTTAATTAGCTACACAATATCTCCAATGCTATTCACTGCGTGTATTCAAGCTATTAAACTGGGAAGGCTTAGGAGTAAAGATCGACGGCGAATATCTCAGCAACCTTCGGTTTTCTGATGACATTGTTCTATTCAGCAACAATGCAGAAGAGGTAAATGATTGAGGACCTTAACAGAGAGAGTGTAAGAGTGGGGTTAAAGATTAATATGCAGAAGACAAAGATAATGATGGATAGCCAGGCAAAGGAACAAGAGTTCAGGATCACCAGTCAGCCTCTATAGTATGTGACGGTGTACGTTTACCTGGGTCAATTAATCACAGGGAACCCTGATCATGAGAAGGAAATTCATAGAACAATAAAAATGGGTTGGATCGCATACGGCAGACGTTGTCAGCTCCTGACTGGAAGCTTACCATTATCATTGAAAAGGAAGGTGTACAATAAGTGCATTTTAACAGTGCTGACATATGCAGCATATAAGGCCGTGTCCGCCCACTCGGCTACGTGCCTGATACCTTGCATTTAGAGCAATTATATCTCGCTTTGCACTTGTCAACCGACATTTTACGTATTTGTGCTGTGCATCAATTCTGGCGGGATTTGACGTTGCCATGACGCACATCGGCGGCAACTGAACTTGCGACAGATAGTACTAGATAATATAATGACCAATGTGTTCTTGCATAAAAGTATCAGGCAAACATCGAAAACAATTAGAAATGGGAATAGCGAGAGCTAAACTAAGCAGAAAAATATTTGTTTATTGATATGATATGAGGAGATGGTGACGCAAAAGGTCGGCTCCTGTCGGAGGACGGCGAAAATGCATGCTGCTGGCCGAGTGCTGCCGATGAGATAAAGAACGCCCCGCCCCTTCCTCGTCACCAGTCACGATGCAGCCGACCTTGTTCACCGAACGCTCGCTTGAGAGCAGTACAATAGCACTGCGCAAACGCTCCGTCACGTGGCTTTTTTTCATATTTCGCGAGTTTCTTTTGTTTTTTTCAACCAGAAAAAAAGGACTACGTGAGACGTCTCGTAAAGGAAACAACTCTATCGGTGGTTTCTGAAGGTGCTCTACAAAGCTGCGTATCATACTGAGGGTTCTCAGACAATAATTAAAAATTTGGGTAATTAAACTTAATTAATTAGGGGGTTATGGGGAAAATAAAAATATGTCTGAGTTACTATAGGCTATTGCGAATAGTATGCGTTCGGTTCTATTCGCTTCCAACGCGCCTTTCATTTTTAAATTATTGGCTCAAGTTATGCGGGACACCCTGTATCCATATCTTGTGGCACTTTGACGTGAGTGTGCGTGCACCTGCGCAGTCGATGGCGTTAGATTATCTCCAAAGTGCAGAAAGAGGCTAAGAAATCTTTGCTTTAAATCTGAATAAGCCTTATTGGTAATGAAATGTTATAAGAGTATCTACCATTGCAGCTTATAAATGTCCGAATGGTGCTCTGTTAGCACAAAATAAGCTGCATTGGTTGTACAGAAGTGCGCCTATGATGCAGCGTTTTCTCCATTTCAGGTTCTTTCGAGGTGGATACAAAAATAGCTACGAAAACAGCTCATCAGGAACGTCTCGTCATGCGTTTCTTGACATAGCCAATAACTCTCTCTCATTGACAAATGCATGATTAGGCAACTAACTAAAGATGTGGCAATCGCATTAATTTATGAATTTTATTGGCGCAAGGGCCAGGTATAGCTTGCATATTAAAACAGAAATGTTAGAAGGTTGGTGAAGTATAAGGCACAGTGCATGCAGCTGTAACGGCGGCGTAACTAAAAAAACGTTTTGCACGCTTATACCATTGAAGGATTTTAACAATTTCATTATATTCTGGAGTTTTTACGTGCCAAAAGAACGATCTGATTATGAGGCACACCGTAGTGGGGGACTCCGGATTAGTTTTGACCACCTGGAATCCTTTAACTTGCACGCAATGTATGGTACGCAGATATATTTGCATTTCGCCCCCATCGAAGTGCGGCCGCCGCCGGGTGGGATTTGATATCGCGACCTCTGGCTTAGCAGCGCGACACCAAAGCCACTAAGCAACCACGACGAGTACCACAGAAGGATGATTCCATTCAGCTGGTCAGCCTTTACACTTCAATACGCATCCGTGACCAGTGTATCGAATGTATCAACGCCATCTGTTTTAAATGTGGTCCTTACTTCGATACATGACTTGTCCGTCCGCGGCGTTAGAACAAGTGTCTGAAACACGCGGTCCGCAGAGCTCTTGCCTGCAACCCACGCGGCCTTCCCGAGTGTTCCGCTCATCCTTCGTTATATTTTTGACCCCCATAAATCAATCTCCCACTCCCCCAAACTAGTCCCAGTGCTGCCTCGCGGTATGCCACGTGCAATGTATGCGACCTGATTCCAGACGCGAGTTGGACACGTGTACGTTAAGAACGCTATCTGCCACTCTCTATATGCCTCTGAACAGCGTAAATCGGACTTTGCCAGCCGCTCTTACTGTGCCGTTCTTTTTTTTTTCGTCTGCACGGATAACGAATGGAGTGTTTTCTTTCTAACTGCTGGCACGAAGGCGCGGGCGGACTCTCCACGCGGGGCATGTCACGCAATTTGGCTGCAGCAGTGCCGGTACCACAGCTGAGTGCTGAAGTCCTGAGATGATAACAGCCTGCCGTTATCGGTAAAAGAGGTGTAATCCGTTGGTAGATTCTGTAGTGCACCGGAAATAGACACAGCGAGAAACCATGTTCGTTGCGCTTGCCTCCGCAGCTTTCGAGGTGACAATAGAGATAAAAGTTCGATAAGGAGGCTTGCATTTAGGAGCATATACGTGCACATGGTCATAGCTGTCAGAAAAAGAAGTAAATGAAGAGAAAAAAAAATACTCGGGAGTTCACAGCAGGCTGGCATTCAACGTGCGCTTGGGTTTGCAGAAAATGAGCGACAGCTTTTCAGTCAATTCGCTCACTCTTGGTGAGCGATTATTCGAAACTTTCGAATACAGAATCAAATATTCCCCTATTCGATTCGGTCCTCGAATTGAATAGTCCCCATTACTGAGTCCGCGTAATTTTGAAATAATTTTTGAGTACTTCACGTCGCCGACTGTGCACGAGCAAGCATGAAACTGAAGCAAGAATGCAATAACTTTCGTACTGTCCACAGTGGACATAACGTACTGGATACGTACTAGATGCCCAGCATTTGTTGAGGGAGCCAGACTTTCCCGGCTAAGCCGCGCTCACTCACAATAAAAATACTTTTTAAAGCTTTGTTTTCTTTTTTCGGTTTGAAGTTACCACAGACCACACGCATGTCTGGTTTCGTGAAGAATGTATACGCAGCAGTTTTAGTTGCCCACAAAACTGTCTATCTAAACTTGATATGATAATGCATGGCCGTGTACTCTCTGTAGAGCCGTGAGTTTAGGAAAAAGCTGCTTAGTTGTTCTCAATGTCCCTTCGTGGTTTTAATAAAGCATGCTTTATAACAAAGTTGTGAGCTGGACCAGTTGGTACATCTTAGAATAATAGAGAGAGAGAGAGAGAGAGAGAGAGAGGAAAAAAGAAACAGCGGTAAATACGAAAACAAGAAGAAGACCACGGGACGGGCTGGTTTGTCTCGTTATTATTTTTTTCTTTTTGATGACATGCTTTAAATGTAAAGCATGAAAGAAACATGTTGTGAATACCAGGGTGTGAAGACTGTTTGATATTAATAGTAAGGAGGCTGTAGATTATTCGTACATTATGCGAAATGTATTCGATACTATATTCGATTCGTTTCTGGTGCTATTTGATTCGATTCGATTTGGTCTCAAAAACGGCAATTCGCACACTCCTACAAGAAAACATTCGCATGTATAAGCAGATATCAAAGAGGAGCGCAAGAAAAATAAAGAAACGAGAAACGCAAAGGAGCATTGTCAGGCCAGTCTAGGTGTCGCTAGTTGCTCACTGCTTACCACTCCCTTTGCCCATTGCCACTGGAAAGCTGGAAAGGTATTGGTTGCATTAACATTTTGATGGCAGGGAGAAATCGCTCGTTATATAATACGGTACAATTTCGAATTAGTGTTAGCTTTAGGTGTCAAGGAACCGATAGGCCAGCGGAACGCATACTCCTAGCGAAGACAGCAGCCCCAGTTCGTAATTGAAATTAGCAAGTAGGACATGCACAATTGATTTCATTCGCTCGATCCTGTTCCTTTCTTATCATCCATCTCTCACGACTGGCCAATATTTGTTCAATTCTATTACATTTGGTGATAACGTAGGCAGAGTGCCGCTCGAACCATTGAGGGAATGTAAAAAGGAAAATAATTGGAATAGATTCGTTACTTTAATTATTCCGACCCAGAAGTCTGGGCAGGTCACAAGAGAGCGCGACAGACGTACGGATGGCTGTCCCATGGAATATATGGCGCGTAATTTTTTACTTTGCTGATTTTTGAGAGCACACACCTAGTGTTAAGAAATGGATACGCAAAGGTTCACGGCATATTCTGCACCTATGCCGTTTAGTTGTTCCCCTCAAAGCAAGTGGCACACATCCACTATACACGGGATCGGCCAAGAATTAGGTGGCGAACGCAATATTGTACCACTTTATTCAAGCAACGACGAAAAATGCGCTTTGCCCTATGGCGTCGACTTCGACCTGGCGTATGTATCGCTAGGAGACATATATATTGAAGAATTATTGCAGCGTGAGCTCCAACCTCTGAAATTATTGGTGAGGGAAATTAAATTATATATATAGATGTGAATCTGTTTTATAAAAATATTGGCGCAGTTTAAACTAGGCGATCTAAACTACAGCATAGATCGCAATTTTCCAGTACTAATCCTACAGCCTCTTTTCAGCGCCGAAGGAGCACGTACTCTTATGTATGAAACCTGAGGCCGTTATTATTCACAGAATGCTTCTTAACGAGCGCAACGTAATAACGATGGTCTAATGGGACGTCGACAAACTAAAGAAAGGAGAATATTAGCTAATGCAAGCTTATCTAGACTGCCCTAACCGACACCTTCAAGCTGCAACATATACATAGAGTCGTTCTTTTGCTTGGAACTTGAGTCAGCATCTGTCGTTAAGTGCTGACGCAACGGTTTGCCGCGTACACTTCGCCCCCGCTTGTCATTCAGCCGGTGGTTACTTCGCGGGTCGAAGAAGGACGACGGGAAAAAAAATTGTGGCAGAATCATCTCACGATGACTGTCGACCGTAATACGATTTGCATTTGAGCAATGCAGCGACACACTGCATTTCTGAACTCACGTTTATTTAACACGCACGGTCATTCTGAGACTTCCATTCGGTTATATGCAACAGATTCCCATATTGTCCTACTTTGCTATGGAACTCGCTTGCAAAGATCGCCCACGAGCACGGTGACGTGACGACGACTATATGACGCTGATCCAGTGACGACGAAGGAGTGAGGTCGATGGAACTGCAAAAACGGTATGACGGCATGACGACAATGAGATGACTATTCTTAATGATGACGATGATATAACGACGACAGCGTGACAACAACATGACAATGGGATGACGACGAGTGTATGACGATGGTGGCGTGACGACGGCGCTATGACGACAAACGGATGACAAAGCTGGAATGATGATGATGGCCCTATCACGACGGCATGACAACATGATAGCGAGTGTCTGACGACGACGACGCAGTGTTGACAATGACATGACAACTGCGAATAATCACGATTTAATGACGACGGGATGATCACGATAGAGAGACGAAGAAGGATTAACGTCGATGGAATGACGAAGGTTGTATGACGACAACAGCACCATGACAATGACGTTACTGAAATGATGATGATGGTAAAACGAAAGCACCATGACGACGGCATGGTGACTACGGTATGACGATGACTGTGGGACAACCATGGCGTGGCGAATGACGAAAGACGGATGACGAAGTTAGAATGAGTGGAACGACTACGACTCCCTTACGACGACGGTTGACAACGAGTGCAAGACTAAGACTATGGCGACGACGGCATGACAATGGTGCGGGAACACTAGGGTGACGACAATTGTGTGACGACGACTTTATTCCAAAGCGTGTATGACGATAATAGCGCGACAATGGCGGCACGACGAAAGTCGGATGACAAGGCTGGAGTGACGACGATGGCACGACCGACATGACGACGATGGTGCGGTAGCGGATGTATGATGATAGCGACTGTCTGACGTCGACGCAATGGCGACGATGGCATAACAACGGCGGTGTAATCACAGTTCAAGGACCACAGCATGATTACGATAGGACGATGAAAAAGGATTAGCGTCGATGGAACGATGAAGGCGGTACAACGACGACGGCACGACGACAATGTGATGACGTTACAAAAGTGATGACCTAATAAAACAGTGTGGCGACGACGGCATGACGACAGTGGTATGACGACGACTGTGTGACGACGATGACGTGGCGACACCGGCATATTGGGAGTCGAATGACGAAGCTAGAAAGAGGACGATGGAGCAACCGCGACGGCATAACGAGGGCGGTACGACAGCGAACGCATGACGACGACTGCATGACAGCGATCGAATGGCAACGATATAAGGACAATTCCATGACGGCGAGTGTATGGCAATGGCGTGCCGACGACTGTATAACGAAGCCTGTATGACTACGATGGCGTGACGACAACGGCATGACGAGAATCGGATGACGAAGCTAGAGTGACGACGACGCAATGAGCACGATGTCATTACGACGGCAGTGTGACAACACATGCATGACGACTGTGCGACGACGACGACATGACGAGAGTGGGATGGCAGAGCTAGAGTGATGACGATCATATGTGCCTATATGTGCACGGTATTAGACAACTTGGGTCACTGGGCCGGCGTAAAAGGCGTGACGACGACGGCATGACGAGAGTAAGCTTACGAAGCTGGAATGACGACGATAGAATGACCGCTACGGCATCGCGACCACAAGCACATAGTGAGTGAGTGAGTGAGTGAGTGAGTGAGTGAGTGAGTGAGTGAGTGAGTGAGTGAAAAAACTTTATTGCAGGTCCGGCGAGGACGCGAACTCGTCGCGCACCCGGCTAGTCCCACGTCTAGACCGGCAGGTCTAGGTGGTGGTGGTAACAACTTTATTGAGATTCTGCTCAGTTATGATCTGGCAGGCCCGAGTCCTAGGATGGCCCCTCACGAGGAGCGACCCTTTCGGCCCAGGCAACGCGGGCTTTTTGTAGTTTTTCATCCGGCGTTCTGAGCTAGGCCACCGGCCCTGCACGTATGTATGTGCCCTGCACGTATGTATGTGCCCTGCCCGTATGTATGTGCACGAGCACATACATACCTACTGACCCAAGCTGGTAGAGAACTTAGGCCGCTGGGTCACCGTAAGATAGATAGATAGATAGATAGATAGATAGATAGATAGATAGATAGATAGATAGATAGATAGATAGATAGATAGATAGATAGATAGATAGATAGATAGATAGATAGATAGATAGATAGATAGATAGATAGATAGATAGATAGATGTGTGTATGTGTCACTTTTCCCTCAGCCCTGCTCATAACATATACACATACACACAAGTAACGCATACACACATACACAAGTAACACATACACACAAAATAAAGGTTTGCCATCAATCCGTTGTTTCTAGGGTGCACAAGCAGAGAAATTACAACTTCAAATACGCAACAATAAAAAACAATTTAGTCAGAGCTCGCAGCGCAGGCTAATACGCCGCAAGAAGCGAAAACAAAGTGGTCGACATAATTGTTTTAACGTTCTGCGACAACTTATTTCAGTTGTCTGCAATTCTGGCGAGGAGACAAGCGTTGAACGCTGTGTAGTGTTTCGCAATATATCTCATGACCTCGGTTACACCGTCAAAACGTTCAGAATATGGAATATCTGCTAAGGAAGCCTTGCTAGCTCACCGGTTACAGTTAATTATGATATGTGCCGTAATGTGATTAGTTTTAAATTTAATTAGTGACATGTTGTTAATTAGTCGATCGCGCTTTTCGATTTCTCCTGCAAGTAATGTCTCCCTCTTCGAGAAAGCTGACTCAAAGACTAAAATTGCGCTATGCGCAGCGGGCGAATTTCATGATACTGTATGTTTAAAAAAAAGAAGAAAAAACCTGCAGTATGTGTTCACCATTGTCCGATTCTGTCACATATAAAGAGAGCAGCGGGCCAAAGGATAAAGGTGAATTGCAGGGAGGTTAATCAGAAGGTCCAGAAAATGTAACGAGTATTTTCGTTATCAATTCGTCTTGTCCTTCAACAATGACTAGCACTACGCCGCGCAGTCGTACATAATTGTCGTATATAATTGCCGAGATGTGCGCATGTCGAAATTGACGAGTCGTAATTGTCGGAAGGATGGCGTAAAGTGAATATATTCGAATCGAGTAAAATTATCATTGCAAAATTACGGCCCCTCCTGGTTTCCAATCAGGTGACTTCGCCGCTTTGGAAGGGGATGAAAGAAACGGGATGGAAAAACGTGAGGAAGTGCGAAAACACACGAACACTTCAGTGGGTGCTCCAGTGCCCAACATCAACTTCAGGGTAACCATAAGATACGAATACTTACTCGTTTTAAAATGGCGCAATATATAACGCGCCTACACGTGCTTTTGATTTAGCTATAAAATTCAACTTTCACGCTAAATATTCCCGACAGCAGTCTTGCTCTCTTGCAGTTGTAGACGAACTAGAGAGGAGTTGTACATGCATGCAGTGCTGTATGTAACACAACTAGCCGCATATAGAGGGTACCCCAGCTAACTTTAGCCAGAGTTCAAAAATATGCGAATGCCACGTAGCTCATTAGCTAATTAGGCGGAATGAAAAAAAAATATAATTTGAGTATCTCTAAGCGACGGCAAAGCACATTATCTTGGTTCTGTCCAGCTACGTGGCATTCGCATATTTTTTTAGCTCTGGTTAAAGTTAGCTGGGACACACTGTATAATATATGAACGATGGTGTACATAAACAAAGGACACGAATACAAAATCTTAGTTTTAGCAGCTAAGTGGTGTTGCGCTGTTAAGTACGAGGTCGCGGGATCAAATCCCGGCCGCGGCGGCGGCATTTCGACTGGGGGAAATGCAAAAGCGCCCGTGTCCCGTGCATTGAGGGCACGTTAAAGATCCGGCGGTGGTAAGAATTAATCCGGAGTTTTCCTAGCGTGGCGTGCCCCATAATCAAATCGTGGTTTTGGCATGTAAGACCCCAGAATTCAATTCCAAATATGACGTGCCTTCAATTGGCTCCTGAAAGATTTCTGCGTTGTAGTTCACAGCGCGCTATTTTTCGAAATCGGGCATTACTCGTATGCTATTTTGAGTTGGTCGGTCGTCCCATAACGGTGCTTTTAGCTTGCAATAACATTTCCTCGCTTATAAATATGTCTAAATGAAGTCGAGTAGGTGGCAGAAACAATTCAAAGAGCGAGGAACGGCTGCCTCCTGCCGTCTCCGTTGCCGAGGTTTGTCTTCTGAAACTTGAGGTGTGCACTGCAGTTGCTATCACCATCTTACCCGAGAGGTCGCAATCTCTCGCTGCCGTGCCATTGCACTTTGTGAGCTGTGTTTAGAACACACAGGAAATGTCTTGATAAGCGCCTCTTCTGAAATCGCGGCACCTCGCGACTGTTCTTACACTGGATATTTCCCATTCGTTATTTTCCACGTCTATAGCGGTGTTCCAGTAGTCTTAGATAGCATACCTGAACAAGAGCGCGGCTTCTCAAACCACGGGCTGACCGTACCCGCCTGAGGGCCGAGTGATGTACGATGCTAGTGTTGGCACTGAAAAAAAAAATTATATTCTCTCCCTCTATTCCAGAGTTTTTCTGGTGAGTTTTATTTTTAGAGTAGCAGCGCAAGGGGCATGGACGAACAGAAGGAAACGAGCGAAGCGCCGTCGTCCGTAAAAATTCCTTCTGTTCGTCCTGCCTGTTGTCCGGCCCAAGTCAGCATCCTTTTGCAGTACTATTTTGTTTGAATGGCTTTCTTTTAAATTTACCTTATTGTGTAACAACGGGGTGCGTGAACCATGTTAGCACCTCTTGTCGTCCACTGCGTGTCTCTGTTTTATCCCTGGCTCGCTCTTATTCTCACCGTTCCTTTCAAAGATATTTTGGGCTGCTGGCCTTCTTCCAAGGAGCAGTGATCAATACAATGCCTGCCTTTGCATAATAACTCATGCAGTCTCTATTGGGCCCCATGGAACATTTACCTGCTGTAATATCATTAGCGCACAAATAAAGAGACAAACAAAATGTGTGATCGATCGTGTTACCACACAGGTGCAGTGATGATGCAGCGCGTGTATGCGTAGTTCTGTCACAAATTTTCGAGTCACTACGCAAGTGGCTAGGTCAGTCTAAGAGGCCTGTGGTGTGTAAGACTCCCGGGGCACGCTTGCCGTTCTGAAGGCCACCGTGCACGAGGAGCGCCGGCCCTGTACATTATCAACTATCATGAGGCTTTGGAGCTGCGAAAAGTCCGCAGTGACTCCAGTACGCAGCCCAATGGCAGGTCCGGTAATGCGCGCCGTGACTTGGAAGCTTGCGGCACGCGCTGCGCAGTCCCTTATACGGCGTGCGCAAACGCGTTGACTGCGTCTCTCGCGACTGGGCACGCCGCGTTGCTGCTGCGGCTCAGCTCCGCGGCTAGAGCGCTGCCCTTCGCGTATTTCAAGAGTGGCCTTGCGCCCGATGGCCGGTGCTATTCCGGTCAGAGGCGTATCGGTCAAAGACGCCGAGCACTGCGCTTTGTCGACAGCTCGACTCTCGTCACGTAAGCGATCAGCCGGGAAGCCTCGCGCCGCGTGGCAGCTGCGGTCTCTCCGATGCTGTGCGTGCGTGCGCTGATTGAGCCTTGATCCGGTGCCGGAGTGATCCGCCGGCTGTCACACCGCTCGATCTTGCGGTGGACGGCGCCGCGCTCCATCTAGTCGTACGAGGCGCTGGCGTCCATGCAAGGCCGGGTTGGTCTATACTCGTCGACATTCAGCTCTAGTTTTTGCGCTGTCTCTCTCGGTGTAGAGAACGACGACCACAAGTGGCAGCCTCACGCCGTGTTTTATTCTATTTTCAATGATATGTGAGATGCTTCTTAGATTACACCTTGGTAATTTCTTTCCGCCTTCTCTACCTGCCCCTAGTATTCGCGGTCTTTCTTACTTTTTGACAATTTCGTTAGTGAATCCAGCAGCGGGGCCGTATCACCCACCCTAGTTTCTACTCGTAGGTATTCATCACCGACCCTCTCTCTCTGTGCGCAGGCGTACAGAACATGAGCACCCCTACCTGGGGAAAACATTAATTATTATGATTTCTATTGGCTTATCCTTCGAAGCTGCGCGGTGACAATTAGTTTTTACAGCAGCTGCGCATGACGCCCCAGCCTTCACGTTGTTTTTCTAACACACAGGAGCGCAGTTTCTTCGTTTTAGTTTTACGTTTTGCTTTGTGCAGTCAGAAAGAATTTGTTATACAATAGCCGACTGGCTCACCATGGTTGTACCTGACACATATGCTAAATCGCTATTTATTACAACACGGTTGCTTCACAAACAGACACACGCACACGCACACGCACACGCACACGCACACACACACACACACACACACACACACACACACACACACACACACACACACACACACACACACACACACACACACGCGCGCGCACGCACGCACAAAGTGTTTGCAGCGTCTGCGCGGAAACCAACCGAACTCATTTGGAAATCGCAACCATGTACAAAGGAGCGAGCTGACTGCTGCGCTGGCTTTACCGAGGCCAGCGTCGGTTGCACGTCCAAGTCCTAACCGACGCCATACGGCTGCTTGGGAGCTCTGACGCAGGCTGCGAGGCTCGCTGCTCAGAACTTGGTACATATCGGATGTCAATAAACATTGTTTCACGCCCAGTTAATTCTATCTGCCTTCACTAAAGAGGTTGTGCGAGGCTTGCGAAACCGAAACCGGTGCCGAACGTGCCCGGACTACATTGCGTACGAATACAGTCATGTGCAGAAGCGCCGCCCCCGTAGGTTTCGCTTCATAGACAAGAAAAGTTGTCCGCGAGTATAGCGGATCATCTCCCAATATTGAGGCGGGTTGTAAAGGTATGTGTAAGTTATACAGATTCTATAAAAGCTTCCGTCTCTGTGTTTCAATATGTGGACACGCCATAATAATGTGCATTACTGTAAGCGGTTCATGGCACTTCTCGCAAATTGGCGGGTTGTCTCTTAGAAGTCAAAAGCTGCGTGTTAGGTGCGTATGCCCAATTCGAAGTCGACGTAGGATCACCTTATAGAAGCGTTGCTGGTGGCTGCACGACTTTCACTCGCCAAGCGTGGGTTTCGTTGCCTGTAACTTGTTATTTACGCAAGAGTACCATTCTTGTTGCCACTTTGATGTCAGAGCCTTAGGAATCGTTCGGACACTATCTCTGTATGGAAGTGTTGTGCGCGTTATGCCTTTGTGCGCTGCCATCGACGTGCATCTATCTGCTGCTTCATTCCGTGGTATCCCGACCTGGCTCGGGACTCAGCAGAATCGTATGGTTCTTCCGTATTTATTATAGGCCACGATGTTTAGGTTATCGCCAAGCAGGGGTTCAGACGCGGAGTTTAAGTTTAGAGCTATGAGTGCACTTAACGAGGTAGTATAAATGATAGCGTGCTTCTACTTGTCGGTGATAATTTTTTTAACTGCCGTCCATATCGCATAAACTTCGGCGGTAAAGACTGAAGCAAAATAATTTATCCGAATGCTATTTTCCCAATTTTTCGTTATGGTTCCGACACCCACTTATTCTTCTGTTTTAGAACCATCTGAGTAAAATTCTGCGTGATTTTCATATTTGTATTGAATAGCGCGGAACTCTTGCATGATGTGTTCTTGTGGGGTGTGTTTTCTTTAGATGTGTCAGTGTCCAGTCACATAGCGGTGTAAAATCGCACCGCTATGTGACTTTGGGGCCTCTCAGCAAGCTGCAGGACCTCATGAGCAATATCGCAAGTCTCACAGCATTCCTCGTGTCGTAAGATAAGTGGCCGAATCATGTTCGGTTTATTTGTGTAGTGTACCCATGATTTGCATTGTGTTACGATGTTGTATTATATATGTTGCGGTGATGACAGAATTCTCAGTACATACGAAAGTGTAAGTAGTGCTCTGCGGTGCTGTAAGGAAAGCTCATTGCAGCCAACGTATAAACTTTGGGCAGCCGATGTTATGCACGCACCGCTCACCAGTCGTAGGCCGAGATTATCAATTGGATCAAGTCGTTTAATGTATAATTGCCTAGCTGCACCATAAACTATACTACCGTAGTGCAGAATGCTACGCACAAGGGACCGATATATACGTAGTAGGCATGTTCCTTCACATCCACAGTGCTTGTACGATAGTACTTTGAGAATATTTAGTGCCTTATTTGCCTTAATTTTTGTTGTGTTAATGTGGGTCAGGAAGTTCAGATATGTGTCAAAAGCTACGCCTAAAGATGTGTATCTTTTACCGGCAGAGTTATACCATTCAATGTCAGAACTGGATCGTAGTATAACCCTCGCTTCTGGGAAAACAGAACTGTAACAGTTTTGTGGGTTGAAAAATGGAAACCATTTCTGTCAGCCCATTGTGTGAGATTATTTATCGTTGTTTGTGGTTGTCTTTCGCAGGTGGATAGATTTGAGGCGCGGCAAGCCACTTGCAAATCGTGGACAACTATTTAATGCATAACAGACAATGGGATAATTTTATTAACAGAGTTCATTTTGACTACGAAATGTGTGCTGAGAATGCAACCTTTTGGGGGAACGCCATTGTCTTGTGTAAATGTGCGTGAAAGTATTGCGCCGAGACGTGCCTGAAATGTTCTATTTGACATGAAATCAGATACACTGTTTAGCATTCTGCCACGAATTCCCAAGCCAGCCAGGTCTCTCAAAATTCTAAATCGTCACATGGTATCATAAGCATTTTTTCTAAATCGAAGAAAACTGCGAGACAGTATTGTTTGTGTAGAAACGCGTCACCTAGTTCATGTTGTAGTCGGACGAGATGGTCAGTGGTGGAGCAGCCCATTTTGTATCTGCCCTCGTGCGTGCCCCCTAGGCTTCTTGATTCAAGCATGAATGATGTTTATATGATGTAAATATGTTTATGATGCTCTCGTATGATTTCGATAGACAGCTAGTTACTGCAATGGGTCTGTAGCTGCTTGGAGAAGTTGCGGGTTTACCAGATTTTAGAAAAGGCATTACTACTGCATTTTTCCAATCTGTAGGCATTACCCCACACTCACATATCTTGTTGAAAAATAGGCTTAAGATAGGTTTGCGAGCATTGTATAGTGGACACGATCAAGACCTGTTGCCGTTTTTTTTTTTTTACCGGCAGAAATAACTCTGTTCAATTCCTTTATTGTAAGGGAGCTGTGATACAGTTAATGTGAAGCACCGGTGGTGGGCTGTCTCTGTTTCTCCGCCGACTCTTTGTATATTAAGAATAGTTGAGTTGTTCGCTGTGCTAGAGACATTGTGAAAGTGTTCACCTAGTAAGTTGGCCTGGTCTTGTAGTGTTGTTTATCTGCCTGCACATGTAAGTTGTGGTATTGTGTATGATGAGTACTCTCCTTGTTTCCTAACCCGGTCCCACATTCGTCCTGATGTGACCGTACTATTAAATTAAGATATGTATTTTTACCATGATAATTTCTCCGCCTGTCTTCGAATAAATCATGCTTTGGTATTGGACTTTTGAAGTTTAAAAGGTTGCTACAGGTCAAGTACCTCCGTATGATATCCCAGGTATTATATTGTTCTGTTTTATCTTCAGTACGCTTGTTTGTCCACCAGGAATTTAGCTTTTTGCGCACAATACCGGATGATTGGGTTATAGCCTTTTCTGTCGCAAAAATTATGACCTCAGTGAATTTTCGTTAAGCTCGTGAACGCTTAGTTCTGGCGAAAATACATCCAGTTTTGCATATTCTATAAAAACCAGCCATTCAGACAGCTGTAATTTCAACCGGCGTGGCTTAGTCTCTAAGGTTGGTGGTGATGGTAAGAGTTTGATGATTGCGGGTAAGTGATCTCTACCATATGACGTGTCGAGGGCTTCCCATTTAAGATTATTAAACAGAGATGGAGAGCAAAAAGCTAAATCTAAGCAACTAAAAGTGCGGGAAGCCGGTGAAAATTAGGTCGGTACACCTGAGTTAAAAGGCAGATATCATTGGACACAATAAAATCTTCAATGAGCGGCCCTCTTTGGTCAGTTTTGACACTGCCCCAAAGAGTACAATGAGCAATAAAATATCATACTGAAACAAATGGCTCCGGTAATTGTTTTATTAAATTTTCTAAGTGTTTAGTAGCAAAATGGGTATGGGGTGTAATATAGAGTGAACAAATGGTGATGGTTTGTGAGACATACAGGTAACGGCTACAGCCTCCGAAGATGTATTCAATTGGACATTTCGGGTAGCAGTGCCATTCTGCACGACTATAGCGACTCCTCCTGACAAACGTCGGGAATATTAGCGCTACCTTCGGACAACGGTGAAACCTTTGAGAATTTGACTATTTTTTTTTGACCGAGATTAGTTTCCTGAAGACACACTGCAACTACCGAAAGGATGTTGATTATATCTTTGATGTCACCTATATTCTGTACGAGACCTCTACAATTACAGTACACAATGAAAGCCACGGTTATAAAAGGAAAAATCTACTGATGTGTGTGAACTTAAAAATTAAAGGCGACGTGCGGTAACCATTCAGGTTACCCCATTCAGGTTATCCCCTTTTCAGCGCAGTTACAAGGAGCTTGTCCTCCTTAGAGCGCTCAAAAGAACGCTCGCTGTTCCTTTGCCGTCGATGACGCTGGGATTTTAGGGTCGACCTCCATCGGACGATCAAGAGCCAGGCGCCGAGACGCGTGTCTCGGGCCTTGGCGTTCGGTTTAGGCTTGGGACCGGCGGAACAGCTGTCTGCAGGGCCATCTTGGATGGTGGTGGAGCAGCACATTGGCTGCTGCCACCAAGGGGGCGGATGAAGTTGCTACAGGACCACTGACTGTGGCCCCTGTAGACTCCTAAGACTGATGTGGTGCTGCCCCCTGCCGCGCGACATTGGCATAGCTTATTTGAGGTAAGAGTTAAAGCCTCTCCCTCGATTCGAAAAATGAAATCTTCTCTTTTACTGTGAGGGCAATCCCCTCCTTCTCGTTCTTCCAACAGGGACATGACAGGGAATATGCTGGATTATTCCCTTTGCAGTTTAGACAGTGTGGGGAAGCATTACAGTTTTCAGACGGATGGTCGTTGGCACTCCACTTCACGAATGTTTCTTTGCCTCTACATGATTGTGATGTATGGCCGAACCTCTGGCACTTGAAGCACCGCCTTGGGTTCGGTATGTATGGTCTGACATTGATCTTTAGATATCCTACGTCGAGAGAGGTGGGGAGAATGCTAGTTCCAAAAGTAAGAATCACATGTTTGGTGGGGAGTTGTTCATCGAGTCTTCGGATTGTAATTCTTTAATATTTGATCACATTTTGTTCTTGGAACTCCTCGAGGAGTTACTCGTCACTCAAGCTAAGCAAATCTTCCTCTGAGATAACGCCCCTGTTTAGAGGGCGATGGGGAGAAACAGTGACTTTGATTTCACCAATACTGGCGAGATCGGACAGCTTTTGCACTTGTTCCTTGTTTCTCAATTCTATTAGGAGGTCTCGGCTGGTCATTTTCGAGGCTTTGTATTCATTACCAATTTTCTCTGCGAGGCATTTCACCACCAAGAAAGAGGATAGCTTACGAATATTTATTGTTCCTTCACTATGTAAGACTTCCGAGCATGGAAAGTGTCCTTGCGTCAGGCGACGTGCCTGCGCTTTCCTAATGTAAGACGTGGTATCGTGGGAAATTGTCTAGGCCGGTTCGGAGGGTAAATTGAAAACGTGCATCGGTGCGACCCCTTTTCAGAGGCCAGTCTGGAAGTCGGGAGAACGCTCCTGCCATAACATGGTTTCGAAATTCGGTGGTGGTGCTGGCCACCCCCCACCGAGCCCAACAAGAGGATGATACAGGTTCCAAGAAGCCTGCAGACGCCAGCTATGCACCGCCACTATAACCTAATGAATATACCCAAGACTGGATAGATTAAACACGGTTAACGCTTGCCGCAAGGAAATTCGGAAGTAAGAAGAAGTGAAAAGAAGACAGAAAAGGGATGAAAAGGCGGGAGAGAAAGAGGAATATTGGAGAAGAGGACAGGAAAACGCGACTGCCGATTTCCTCCAGCTAGGTCAGCCTGGAGGCGCCGTCTATGTGAAGCAGGGGCCACAAAGGTGTGTTGCCTCTGCCAAGGGCCCTTAAGGTTCGAACACCCGGCATAGGCTCGACCCCCAGGATCCCCCTTTCCCCAGAGAAGGCTAAGCCCCGCATGGCTACACGCGGGAAGGTCCAACCATTGTGTGTTCGGGTACGTGGTATCGCAACTCAGCAAAAGCTTGCTGACGAAGACGCGCATGCGGGGCAAGATAAATAGACGCAGTCAAGCAAGCCAAAATCTCGGGTAATGGTTTCATGTACGTAAAATCTATGGAGCAAACTTTTAGGCGTTTCTTCACCAATGTTACTTGGCTAAGGACATCCCTAGAAAAAAAAGCATATTAGTCGAAATCACTGCAATGTAAAGCCAAGTAATTTTTTAGCTGCGGTTGTTAATATAACTAATAAGAGCACGGCTATCGCTCAGCAACACTGCAAAGCAAAAAATGAAATGACAAGAAAGAAAAAGTATTTACTCCAGCCATCAAAACTTCCTTGCTGACAAATCAAACAATAAAGGAAAATTTGCAAAAAAGAAAGATAAAAGCAATACACGCACGTAGGCATTCCCCAGCCTTTGGTTAACAAAACTCTTGCACAAACCGCAAACCCCACAGGCACTCTGCACTCAGACATAAAGTGTAGAAAAATATACCCGCGAAATGAACTCAACACTAAACGCGAAATACGGAAGGGCTTACAAAAGCGCTAACAAAAAGAAAAGAATAGCTTATGAATAGTAAACGCGAAGGCTGTGGCTTATACGCCACAGCCTGATATATTGAAAGGGGGAAGGCGAAAGGGGGAGGTGGCTGAGGGATCGGGCTCAAGTAAGGCCCTGGGCCTGCTTGGCTTTCTCCGCCCAGTCCACCAGTTCAAGCTGTCGGTCGACATCCCCAGAACTGAGCCAGGCTGTCCAGTCAGTCTCGCTGCTGACGGACATGATTCATGATTGTGGAGAGATATACAGGACGTCCAACTATCATGCACCAAGATTTAAAAATATGCAGATAACGCGTAGCTTGACAGAACCAAGGTAATGATGTTTGCCGTCGCTTGGAGACACTCAAAATACCTAACTAGATAATTAGCCTTAATTAATTAATCAACTTCTCAAATGTTATAATGAGATGAAAAGTGCCAATGAGAAAATTGTAGAGCAACATGAAAAACGCCCGGTACAGCTTTCTGTTGCTCTATATGTGCTATGTAAAAGTGTTTTTCCGAGTGTGAAAGAAGCCCACGAATACACGCAAAGTGCCTCGAGCGGCTAGTCGCGCGGCAATTTGTGTACCTCCAAAAAAATAATCTGAGTATCTCCAAGCGACGGCAAACAACATTACCTTGGTTCTGTCCAGCTACGCGGCATTTGCATATTTTTAAATCTTGGTGCATGATAGTTGGGACACCCTGTATACGTATGCGATGGTTATCGCGATGTGGCGATCGCAGTAAGCATCACACAGGTTGTTTTATCATCGCTAAACCACGTCGGCATAGATGTCACTCGCTTTACGTGTTTGCACCGCGAGTCTGCGCAAAGTATATTCTAAAAGCGCTTGTATGTTAAGCACACAGAAATTATATAGCAGTACTCATAAGTACGCGAAGAAAGGTCTGTATTTAAAAAAAATAACAAACAAGAATTCTAGAGTCGAGCGCCGTGCGGGTTAAAGATGCTTTTATTAATGGGTCTGAAAAAATGGAAAGAAAAACAACGCACATGTTCTCAATCTACACACAACCGACTGTAATGAGGCATCATCATCAGTATCTGTTCACCCATGCATTATAATAAAAATATATCATGATTTATTTGGACAACATGACACTGCGCGACCTAAAGGGACTACACCGCCAACCGCATCAAGATTGTATGCGGGCGCATATTAAAAGATTCCAGTCATAGGACGACCATCAATTGCGTGCCAGACCTTGCTGGACCCGGCAATGAGCGGACCCACGAGCTGGCAAGCCCCAGGAACGACTCAACCCCTGGGCTCACCCTCGGACTTTCCACAGCAAGGCCCTGAAGAGGAACTGAGTTGCCCAAAGACACGCTGCAGAGAAATACCTCCTGACTGCGACCCTTGATCAGGACGACCGTTCTCCCAAAGGACCAACGTCAGGGGCGCAAGTCCTTTTAACTAAAGCCAGAAGAAGATGCGCCATGACACACCCCGTGGCCTTTGGCAGTGATGACCCCGACCGCCCGCAATCACCTCCGCAAGTGAAATACTATGTATGAGCATGGCTCGTAACTGTGCATCACCTCATGTTGGAATGCTAGTGACTAGAGACATTCCGGGACAAGTACCGGCATAGGGCGGTGATGTCGTTCAAAGACTGGATCGAGTCACGGGCTTACGTCAAAGAGAGACTTGACTATACCAACGGAGCTTCGCGTGTGAAGCTTCCATAATGAGCCACGCTAATCCAAGTCTCCTTTTCCTTACCCACTTCCCTCATATAGGCCCAATATATCCTTATCTCTCGCTCTTAGTGATTACACTGCCCCTGGTATAGGCCCGCGCCACAAGCCACATTAAAATCCTTGCAAGGACGCATATCGGGCACTGGTATTAGGATCGGCCCAGCCACGCGTTTGATTACACTTCGTGCAGCATGGTCCTGCTTCAGTTCGCGTCGATGCCAACTGCCTAGGCCACAAAAGTGCCCTGTGCAATGTCCATCGCGTTAGAACAATACTAAATTGTGACAGGTCAATGCGTTAGATTATGTAGAAAAATGCATGCAAGTGAATTCTAGAAGCAAAACATTCACTCAAACAGGGTGAAATGAAACTGGGAATGCCTAGGGTTCATTTCTTCCAGCTCAAGAAAAGCCAGCGTGAAGGAGGTGACATAAACGGCAACAATTGGTGTCTATCGCTTATGAAATCACCGAAGGGATCATAAGTTATTAGCGCCCTGCAATAAAATAAATGTGCCAATTAGAAGTGCGCGAATGGAGGCGAACCAAAAGGAGTGGGAACGCAGCGCATCGCGTTTGCGTTCTGCTTATGCCTCTCGTTAACTTATGCACGCAACTGTCCTAATACCGGTATAGTGTACTAGAGTAGGGGTAGTGGGCCGAGGGGGAGGCGCGGGCAATGCGCGTGGGTGAAGCAGAAAATGCGGAAAATCTCTGCGGCCGCGAGGCGGCGCTATGGATTAACACGGCAAGCTGCGCTCGTTCCGTGTACTCCCTCTTGTCTTTCGTCCGGGTTGCGCTGCCCACCCACAGGAACAAGGCGCTACGGAGCCTTTCGCCTGGGGCCCGCCGTGCCACCGCCGCGCTCGCGCGTTGGCCTGTCGCCTGCACTCGTCCACGTATTTGTGTTGTCCTGTGTTTTGTGGGCGCATTTGTTATTTCGCGTGCAGTTCTTTTCTCCGACCGATGAGGTGACATGCCGAAGCCTTGTCGGAAGAACTACTGCGTCACTCCCGGTTGCAGAACTCGGTACCGCGGCAGAGTCGGATTCCGCAAGTCGGCACGCGCCGAAGTTGTTTAGCTCCGGCGATTTTTCGATGCCCACTGCTGTTAATAAAAATTTTGCATATATGTTCTCTTTTGCATTCTGATTATTTGTGCCAAACTATATGGCTGCAAGTCATTTAGTTTTCCTGAAAATGAATTTTAAAAGTTGGTTGCGTTCCGGACTCATGATTTTCCACTGGCCACCCTGGGTTTGCGACATCAGAGTCTACACCCCACTCTCGCTGAAATCGTCGCTTAAATCACCGCTGTCTAGTTCGGAAACTCTGTAAAAGCTCCCTGTGTCGTCAGGAGACATCATCAGCTTCACTTCTTTGGTGTTAGCGCCACGTGTACCGCGTGTTTAGCACGCGTTCTGCGTGTTTACATTATGGTAGTGTAGAACCTGACGTCATTCACTCATCGTGACGTCACACGAAGCAGATACCCATATCGGTTTCGGTATCTCATTTATAGATCTTTTTAAAATTATTGATGAAGTTCTAAGCAAATTGAACCACCCTACGGGTGACAGGACCGTCAATACCATTTGAAAATGACAATATCCTAATATGGTAAAAAAAAAAAACGCCGGAGTTGCCCTTTAATGTTCCCGAGGACGACGAAAGGCGCTGTGTTTGGAATCGGAACTTTCACCGTGCTGATAAGCCCCTGGAGCTGTGTGGGAGCTACAGTTAGAAGTACTGTATTTCAATACTATGTTCACGTCATTCATGGAAAGGCAGTGCGGATACCACGTTTTCAACTCGCTTTCACCGGGCGCAGTACCGACCATTCTATGTTCCCAAGTACCTGTCGAAGGTGCGAGCACGCGAAAGACCTCCAAGGAAAAAAAGATGTGCGCAGAACCTGCAGTGTGTGGCTCGTCTAAGAAACCTTGCTTGCAAGTTGATGAGCTTCAAACGAACGGACCGGCAATCGACTTGCAGTACATTCCATTTGACTTATGGAATGGGCCTCAATCGACGGAGCGGTGGACTGATCACAAATTTTCCAAACATAGTGGTGCTGCTTATGTTCATCCCTCTGTTAACAGTCAATCTCACGCTGTCATGATCGAAAAGACTGTGTTCATGAACTCGGGAAGTTCACAAGGCGACGTTGTCTGCCGGACGTATGTTTGACGTACGTTAATATCAGAACCACATTCGCACACCATGGAAGAAGCGAAACAGGTGCTGCATGACTTTTTTCGTCCTGTTTTACAGCGAAGTTGTCTATGGCTAGGATCCTGGGATTTCTTCGTGGCGTAACGTCGACAGAAAACTATCATCAGCTATGGCTCATACCTCCGTAAGGCAGAGGCTACAATCACTTACCAAAGGGAAGCGAACAGGGCTTAAATTCTCTGGGATCACGCATGCAACATGCAGAACAGCATACGTTTCAATAAAGAACAAGCCTAAAACAATCATCCGAACCACGTGCATAATTGATGATAACACACTTCTACGCCTACATGCAATGCGCTCCCCGCATACGTTTCCCAGTAAAGATTACCGTTGCGTTAGCTGCCGCGGCGACGGTAGCTTGACTGTTGTATACGAAGCAGGGAGTGACGTAACTACACTTTCGTACGTGCAAGAAGAACCCGCCTAGCAACTAATTTGTGATGTGACACGCACGCATAAGGGAAAAGCAGCGTGCATACGAGGCGCGGCGAACTTCTCTTCTCTCTGGCTCACTCTTTGTAGGTGCACGAAGTAGCGGCGCAAGCCAAGTCGCAGGCCGTCGAAACGTAATAACTAGGAAAAGTGCATGTGAATGTCGCCACGTGAATAATTTCAACCTACGTCGCAATTGGTAATCGTTCTAGTTGTCGTTAACAGCTTCGCTGTCCAACCACCTTTACAGCATGGATTGGAGCCCCTTTTTTTATGCGTAAATAAAGCGCTCTCTGCAGAACTAAACATGTGTGTACGCTGAATGTTTTCTTTTCGGTGCAGGTTTCGATAAGCCAGTAGTGCCACCGGCGCGTGCTTGGACTCGCATGTACCAATGAAACTTTTTGCACTTGTGTACTCGCAAGAAAAAAAGAACAAGAAACCGAAGCAACTCGGTTTCTTCCCCTCTTTATCTCTCTTCTGTATATTAGAGAACGCGGTAGAGCGTCTTGAAACGCGTTTTTCCAGCCGGGCGAGTAGACATCCGACGCGTATGCATGCATGAAGTGCCCAGGCGAAAGGCGCAGCAGCGCCACCTGTACGTTTTCTGGGAAAACTGCTTCACCGCGGAGCCTTCCCACGGCCCACTACGGTATTGTCACACGTACACTTCTGATCGCGATAGCGGCTGATCCGGATCGAGTGTTGCAACAGGGTCATTTGCGATCGCGATCTTGCGGCATCCGGATTTAGACAATCGCGATCCGTGAATTGCGATCAGGCCTCTTGATCGCGATCGCAGGCTGACGTAGCAGTACTGTGTAGCAGCCACCATTGCTGATCACGATTAAGAAATCCGATCCGGATAGGCCCCGATTGTGATCAGAAGTGTACGTGTTACACCGGTATAATGCACATATCGTCTTAGTGCAATACGCTGCTTCAAGGGACCATGCGCTAGGCAGCTGCGTAAGCACAGGAAGTGCAGCACAGGCGCACATTGCATTGATGTATCTAGCTATGCTAAAGGCTATTTCACATGCCGCTATTAGGTTGATTTGAACGCGTCACATTACGATTTTGGAGGAAAGTTTTTTCAAATGCGTGCAATTCCGCTGGTGCTATGCCCAGAGTCACTTGCAGTCCCCGCAAGTGCGAGATGTTAAATAACTTTTAAAGCGAGCCTATCTTCTTATAGGACAATTTATTTATACGGCAGACCGTTCAAAGTCGTGATCACCACGCCTTGTGAAACCTTCAGGCCGCCTAGCACGGTGGAATGGAACAAACATTTTATTTAAATAGCGGACTGGGGTTCTTGCGAGTGAAGCCCCTCCCCTATTCCAGGGCCCCACTGACCTAGCGGCTCGTTCGGCCTGGTCCAAGGTTGCCTGCTGGCTTCCCAGGTCTGCCGGTCGAGTCGCGCCTCCCACAACCTTTCAAATTCTTCGCGTGCCACGAGAGGTGAGTTACCCTCTGCTGGTCTTTGTTTGCAATGCTAAGTGATATGTTTGAGGCTTGGTGTGCCGCCGCACCAAGGACAGCAGTCATCGTATTGGGACGGGTGTATTTTGCCGAGTGTGTGTATGTTGGGGCATGTGTTCGTTTGTAGGCGTCTCCAGTCCCTGGATTGCCACCGCGTGAGTTTAAGGTGCGGTGGCGCCATTGTCGGTCGGGCGCGCCTTTGACTGTCGAGGATATCTCGCGACAGCGTAGGTGTGACGCATTCCTCCCGCGTTGCTGTGTCCGCGGCTCGGAAAATTAGTCCTCGAGCCAGGTGGTCCTCCCATTCGTCTCCCTGTACACCTTGTGAGCGGGACGCCATGTCATGACATGGTCTACTCGAAGGCTGGTTCTTAGTATGCTTAGGACGCTCTAGGGAGGACGCCCCTGAGAAACAGTCGGCAAACTTCTTGCGAATCCGTGAAACATGGGCCGCTATCTTGTACACGTTCGAAAAGCCGACGTTCGATTTCGCCTCGCGCGATTGTCCAGGCTGCGCCGATATCGCGGCCTAGGCCAATCTAGTCAAATCGCATGAGGCGAAATCGAACGTCGGCTTTTCGAACGTGTACAAGATAGCGGCCATGTGCAGATTGCCTCTTGCCCTGTGCCCCTCGCATGGCTAGGGCTATGGCTGCCGCTTCTGTCACAGTCGTGCTATTGGTGGGGATAGTAGCCGACGTGATCGCTTGGTTCGCACGGTGGAGCCTCAGGCTCAGGAAATTTGACATCACCGTTATCTACATGTGCGGACGCAAGCACTCTGATGCCTACTGCGTGTCGCGCGCCCCCATTGACCCGCCGCCGCAAGACGAACAGGACGACGACACCTTTCTGGGAACAACAAGCGCAGACTTCGCCCAGCATCAACGAGCGGACTCTGAACTAAGAAACATTGTCGAGTACTCGGAAAGCAAAACCGACCTGGTCCTTACGGTATTCAAACGTGGATCGCCCTCGTTTTTTTTTTTTTTTTCTTGTTGCAAAACAATGTCCTCTTAAGGCAGAATTTTTCACAAGTTCGCGCAAACTACCTTCTTGATGTGCCCTCAGATCTGCGGCCAGAGGTTCTGCACGCCCAGCATGATGATCCGACAGCTGGGTAACTCGGTTTCGCCCGTACGCTCGCGAGAATATAAGGAAAGTATTACTGGCCATGCCTGACTGCCGACGTCGCCCATTACGTCAATACATGCTGAGTCTGTGAACGATGCATGACACCACCAACGAGGCCAGCGAGATTGCTACAGCCTATTGAACCTCCTTGCCGACCGTTCCAGCAGATCGGGATGGACTTATTGGGGCCCTTTGCGACGTCAACGCCTGGGAATAAGTGTATCGTCGTGGCTACCAGCTACGTTACCCCTTATGCCGAAAAGAAAGCCCTACCCAAACTTCGTGCGGCCGAAGTGTCGAAATTCCTCGTCAAGAACATCCTGCTACGACACGGCGCCCCAGCAGTCTTCTTCACCGACAGAGAAACCGCTTTTGGAGTAGAACTCACTCAAGGCATCTTGCAATACAGCCAGATAATTCACCGAAGGACAACCGCCGATCACCCGCAGACAAATGGCCTTACGGAGCGGCTAAATAAAACAATCGACGACGTGTTAGGCAAAAGAAAAAAAAAATATGGAGTTTTACGTGCCAAAACCGTGATCTGATTATGTGGCACGCTGTAGTGGGGGACTCCGGATCAATGTTGACGGCCTGCAGTTCTTTACCGTGAACCTAAATCTAACTGCATGGGTGGTTTTTCCATTTCGCCCACATCGAAATGTGGCCGCCGCGGCCGGGATTTGATCCCGCGACCTCGTGCTTAGCAGCGCAAGACCAAAGCCAATAAGCAACCACGGCGATGTACGTGTTGTACGTCGATGTCGAACACAAGACGTGCGATGCTGTCCTTTTGTACGTAACCTTCGCTTACAACGCGGCAGTACAAGAAACAACGCAGATGGTACCGTTGAAGCTCGACGACGCTAGGAGCCATGCTGCTGAAGGTCAGCGTCGAAGATAATCTGAATTCCGACGCCTACCTCCGGCGCGCCGAATATGCCCGACAACTCGCCCGCCAGCGCATCAAGACGCTACACTCTTCGACGACGCCCGGTGACCGTGTTTGGGTTTGTACACCAATTCGCCGACGTGGACTTAGTGAAAAGTTACTGCGACATCACTGCGGATCATACAAGATAATCATATTCCAGCGTCATGGCGCATTGGGCTTTAAGAGGTCATGGCCGACGGTATTACGTAATCACAGTGGCGCCGCGCACAACCTGAAGCCGTCCACGTTGTGTGCCTTAAGACGTTCTACGCGCGCTAACGAACTCTGGGACTTTGTTTCTTACTCGCATTAATTTCCTTTTACTGCGCGTACCTTTATTTTTTTGTCTTTTGCTTTCATGTTGTATTTTCATCATCGGGGCGATTATATTTAAGAGGGGGGCTCGACACGCGCACATTGTTTGGCTTTTCCTGGGTATTGTTTTTCCTCGACTAACTACTGTTGCAAAGATATCGCTCGGCGCAAGATACGCCTACATGCATAGGAACATTCCCGAATGGTGTCACCGATTCTACTCCTTTCTCTTCCTCTAGTGCAGGGTAGCAAACCAGAGACTTTAACTGTGGTTAACCTCCCTGCCTTTCTCTCATTTGCATGTCTCTCTCTCTGAAGCGAAAGTACCTTGTCGAATCAGATCATGTGCGCGAAACGAATAAGGGTGTACATTCTGCAACTCACGCGAGTGTAAGCGATTACGCTGGAATGTACGATTAGTCATGTATCGATAGCTGACTTGAAGAAAATAGTGCTACGAAGACGCGGACTAAAAGAGGAACATGTACGACGGACAAGGCGCTACTTCCAACTAAATGTTTTTTTGAAGAAACAGGATTTTAAATAGATACAACCTAGAATGGCCCATCGTGACATCACGACCTCCCTATCTCATTAGAAAAGCTATCTCTGTTTCGGTAACCGTCACTGAAGGGCAGCTAATGCACGTGCCCTCGGCCTTTGCAATGTAGAAAGCGTCTAATATCTCCCGTTCTAGTCTATCTCTAGACCGTGCCAGAAACCTGGTGTCGCGAAGATACGGACGGCAATTGTGACGCTTACAGTGTTCTGCCAGATGGCCCCCCGCATTGTTATTTACGCGGCAATTGTGCTCACGCGCCCTTTCATTAAAACACCGTCCGGTTTGACCGATATAAACCTGTTGGCAACTTAGGGCTATCTCATATAAGACATTACTTTTGCAAGCCGTGTACTGCGCTGCATGTTTTTTAGAGCATGGTTCGGGTTTTGCGTTTGTCATCATAGGGCCTGTTTCTCCAAAAAAAACATTTAGTTGGAAGTAGCGCCTTGTCCGTCGTACATGTTCCTCTTTTAGTCCACGTCTTCGTGGCGCTCTTCAAGTATGCAAAACCAACTCGCCCACATCAAGCTTCTGCTGCGATAGCTGACGCACTTGACCCGTAAGTCAGGTTTTGACGACCGACCACTGTGCTCGCTGCTATCACTGTGCTTTGAATGTCGCTTGTTTTCCTGGGCATGTGTTCGCCCAATGAAGCTCTCAATTCGTGACTGACAGGTTTGGTAGTCTGCTTGTTCACCGTCACTGCAACAGGACGACACACGCGCACGCGCACGCGCACGCACGCACACGCACACGCACACGCGCACACGCACACGCGCACGCGCACACGCACACGCACACACGCACACGCACACGCACACACGCACACACACTGGCCTATACCAGGTGTATTGTTTTACGTTAACGTAATGTCAAAATACCCCGTGGAATATAGCGCAAAGCATAAATGAATAATTGTGCTTATTGAGCTCGATTATTCGAAGAGGCGGACAGTATTTGCAGAAGAAATCAAAATAGATAAATGATTAATACAAAAATTTCACTAATCAACTTTTAACCAAACACTTTAGGGCACATATTGCAATTTACGGATTGAAGCCAGTGAATGAAACTTGCGGTAAAGGTGCACTGTACCTCTCACTTTTTTTTAACAAAACGCCTTTTTATGCACTGGATTTCAAAATTAACTAGAAGATAATTATATTTTTTCCAACATTTTAGGAAAGCATATGTCGAAACTGGTGTCATTCTCAGAATTCAAGTGAGCGTCCCTTGCGAACTTAATGGCTACCATTCCTAAATTGCAATATGTGCACAAAGTAATTAATTTAAAAGTTAATTATGGAAGTTTTGGTTTTCAGTTGATTATGCTTCTTGCAGTCATGTCCGCCTTTTAGAGCCGTCCAGCCGCAGGAGCTTAAAATCAAACTCAATTAACTGCAAATGAACACCCTATAGATGTAAGCAATGCATGTTGACCTACAAAGCAGTACTAGCCAGCGCACCTTTGTTGCGCGCAGTCAGACACTTAATCAAGACATAAAACATGTACATGTAATACCGCCTCATCGCTGCCTCTAATGCGCACATGTAATTTGCGCATTAATGCAATAGCACATGCTATTCGACGGTTTCTTTGAAATGTCCTATGTTCGTATAACCCCCATTCTCGGGCCTCAGAGTATGTGCTGCTGTCACAGAGGAGGTAAATAAGCCTTAAATGTACTTGCATACCTGGACAGTGAGAAAGGGTGTATAGTGTACATATCTCGTGCCTCTCTGTCTGCCATACCCTTCTCTTCGCAATTCTTCCCTCGACAAAGGTGAAGTATCGCTTTCGTCATCATGACATCGCTGCGCCTACGTCTCACAGTGTGCGTCCACCCGCACTGGTGTCTGCATTTAGAAATGCATAGGTTGTTAACGGTGGTGCACAAACATGGCATGATAAAATATTAAAGTTGCGTCCTGTGCAGTGCGTAAACGCTGCACTAGATTAAACGTTGCATAAAATTAAGGTGAAGGCGATTGTATATGTGACGCATTTAGTTGCATTGCTTTAATTACCCGCTTGCGTGTTTGTAGTGTGCGTGTTTGTATCAAATTCTGGTGCTGCAATTGCAGTGATGTACGCATTTTTTAAAATATGTTGCAACAAACTAATTTATTGAACTTTGTTTTCAAATCTACTAGATGTGGCCATGCATGACGACCACATTAATAAGCAAAAGAAAAACTGCAGATGCAGTGCACGTGTTGGAATCTATGCGAAGGGAAGTTTTTGTCAAGTGTTCAATTAAATGCTGTTAAAATAACTGCGATATATACAATTGGTCTTATTTTCAACAATCCAACATGTCATCTTTTGCAAGGTTTGTTTATGCACCGCATAGGTCACAACCTTAATGTCATGTAATGTTTATGCACTACGCTGTTCACAAACTATACCAAAATGCAAATGGTAGTTAATGTAGATGTACACTGCAAGACATCAATACAGTGACGTCTGTTGAGGAAGGGATGGTGCGAGGTTTATGCAGATAAATGAATGACATGTGCTTATGTACTTATTTATTTATATGCCTCGCAGGCTGCAAGGTTGGAGTATTAGGCGAGGGGGAATAAAAAAGTAGTTACAGGAGGAAGAAGGGCACAACATTAAGAAAAAATCAACAAAACAACAGCACCAATACAATGCACCAACTAGTCCAACAACGTGTTTTACTGGCACAACATTACACAATACTTAACAAACAATAACAGAAAAAATTACCGCCCATGCACCCTGTACATATGGTAAACCAGATAAGCTGAAATGTGCGGCCCCGGTGTTTATCACTTTGTTAATTCTGACGGTTTATTAAAGTCTTTCTATATTATTCGTTATGTCTGTGTTTCTTAATCAGGTTACGCACACGTTTGACTTGGGTTTATCACATTGTTTTTTTCTGGAATGCCACACATCACGCTTCGCAATATCACCATCATGGAGGGTGCAGTGAGTGGTTCATTGTGTTAGTCCAGTGGGTCCATCAAAGTCTTTCTGAATTATCTTACGCATTTGTGTTCCGTAATGCGTTAATCATAGTATTTATGACTCGGTTATGTATTGTAATTACCAAGCGACACACCTGGGCTGCACATTTCATTTAATTAAATACAGGGACACATTTTTAAACCTATTGCAAGGTCGGAGAGGGACTGCTGCACGCGCACTCTGCTGCGAGAGAAAAACGACCCCACTATCGGTGTAGCCAATGGCCCGCCACAGCTTTGCTGCGAGATAATTATGTCATCATGATCTTGTCTTAACCCCGTCCCCCTCGGTGTCCCTTCCCTGCAATAATACGTAGACAAATGTATATGTTTTAAATGGATAAGCCTTTCTATGCCTACCCAACGAGAAGTTTGTCTGTCCGTCACGTAAGACGAATGCAATGGCTCACACCCCTGCAGTAGGGTTTTGTGGTCTGACCACGAGTGTTTCGCCTAGGCATGTACAGCTTCGCTGTAAGAAGAATGGACACCTTTCTACTAGAGACCAAGACGATCGTAAGGCGCACTAACGAATGAAAGTTTATTGAACTAGCCGAGTAAATGCTGGTTGACAAGCAATAAATCGAAGTTACACAAAAAGGAGAAGCAAATACTGATGTGCGTCCATGCAGATCCCAACAGGAAACGCATCCATCTCTGAAAGTATAACAGAGGCCATGCTGATACAAGATTCTTCCAGTGTCATTGCCTCTACAGCTTCCATAACTTCTCTAGGCAGCCGATCTCCACAGAATGCTAGCTTCTTCTTCTACAATGCTCTCTCGACATATGAGCATGCATTGTAGAGAAAGAAGCTAGCATTCTGGGCACATCGGCTGCATAGAGAAATTATGGACGCTGTAGATCTAAAAACGCTGGAACAATCTTGTCTGCATGGCCTCCGTTAGAAATGGATTCATTTCCTGTCAGGAAACACGCATTAATTTTTGCTTCTCCTTTTTGTGTATGTGCAATTTATTGCTTGTCAGCCAGTATTTACTCGGCGTGTACATTAAACTTGCGATCGTTAGATCATCTCGGTTTTCTTGTTCGTCCTATGTGTTCTCTGGTGCCGTTTGCAACCAGGTTATTCTTTATGTTTTTAGACTGCAACAGGTCACTTTTATGGCCCTTATGGTACTTCTGTGAACCTTATATAATTTCTTCTTTGGGCAATGTTGCAAGCTCGTGCAGTGTGAATCAGTAAGAATAGGGTACGCTAACTTCTAATTGAAATATTTATTGTGAAAGTGCAGCGATTTATAAAGGGTACCAGGAAGTAGTACAGCAAGAAAGCCTGATAAAAACTAGTGCTTGATCAAACCAAACAATCAAAAACATGAAAGAGAGAAAATACAAATAGATGTACAAGTCCAGGGGAAAAAACATTGTGATCACGAAGTGCGCATGCGGCTACCTTCCAATAAACTCAAGTTTTTTTCCAATGGCATGGAACTGGGAGAGTGTGCTTGCATAAGTAAGCTGTCAGTCTGTCTAGTGGAATAAGAACAGCGTATCTTGAAAGGCGCTGGCATGCACGATTGGCGACTGCAATAATTTCTTTCCGGCACTTGGAATTTTTCTGTATTTTTCTTTCTGTGGCGTTTTTATTGATGTTTGGTTGCATCAAGCACCAATTTTTATCTAGCCTTCAAAGCTGTTTTTTTCTGGTAAACTGTATAAATCGCCATATTTGTGAGTGTGAGTGTGAGTGTGAGTGTGTGTGTGTGTGCGTGTGTGTGCGCGTGCGCGCGCGTGTGTGTGTGCGTGCGTGCGTGTGTGTATGTGCGTGTGTTTATGTGCGTGTGTTTATGTGCGTGTGTGTATGTGCGTGTGTGCGTGTGTGTATGTGCGTATGTGTATGTGCGTGTGTGTATGTGCGTGTGTGTATGTGCGTGTGTGCGTGTGTGTATGTGCGTGTGCGTGTGTGCGTGTGCGTGTGTGTGTGTTCTTGGGTGGAGGCATCGTTAGTCTCCTGTGCAGCGTCATGAATTCATTAACTATAGTGCAACAGAAATACAATGTACAAGAACGAAGTGAACACACAGAGCACTTCGTTCTTGTCCTCTAATTTGTCCTGTAATTTATTTTCGGCCATGTGCTTGCAAGTCACGCATCAATCTCCTAATTTGCGTGCTCTGACAGTTTCTGGTGAATCCATGCAGGTGTGCAGGGTGTTGTAGTCTGCAAGTTTGCACTTCAAGTGCTTATTTAAGTGCTTTCAGTTTAGCTTTTCTAGGTGTAGGCTGACCTGGAATGGTACTCACTTGTGTGGTGCTTAATTTTATGTAGGGTCATACTACTTCACACTGATATTGCCACATCAGTGTACTATATGTGCCTGATGTTTGCTTGCATCTTCATGATTAGCAACCTTCTCTGTGCGTTTGGCAGTTGCATATAGTCTCCTGGTCTAATTTCGAGATTATTCTTTTCGCCAGGTGTAGAATTTGAGCCCCAGGCGTGGCATAATTGTTTCACCCACGTGCTGGCTCTGCCGTCTTGGTTTCACACTAGCTGAGGATTTGTGGATGTTGATTTGTGGGTATACTTGTCCAGCTATGTGGAGCACAATGTGCAATCTGGGGTAGTTCTTGATTCTAGTCTTTTTTTCCGACGTCGATGTAAGCTGACTTATCAAAAAGCGAGAGGCCAGACTGGCCAAGAAAGTCTGCAGTGTTGTCTAGAGCTTGTTGCATCATTCTTGATTTCTGTATAAGATAGCTTTCCCATAGACTGCAGTACTTCTTGTAGTATATCCTGTGTTGTTGGCGTGGGTGGGCGAAATGTACCTCCAACTCTCACCTGGAATTTTCTGTCTTTCAAAAAGTTACTGCTGAACTTAAGTGCTCTACCAGAAATTTTTTTGCTCATCGTTCCTCTTATTAGAGTAATATGAGGTACTGCTACTAATAGCCTCTACACTCTCTTCATTCTTTCATAAGCAGTATTACACAATGCTCTGTAATAAAGTTTCTGCTGCTTATGGCCCACTCATATCTGCCAGAAGGAACAACTCTTCAAAAAGGTTTTCTTTGTGCTGTGTGCACGATGTAGTATGAGCATTCATGTCTTGACATTTACACACCTGTAGAACCAGCTTCCTGACAGAGTACTTGCTATGCCTGATCATGATTATTTGTGCAGTGCTGTTGAACAATACATATTGATGCAAATGAATGCTTACACACTCGAAGTATCAGAAAAGATGCTTGTTTTACAACTGCGCCCTTTGCTTTCGATTGGTGTTAGATTCTGCATAAGCATGCCCCCCTATGCAATAGTATTTGGAAGTTTAAGGGTTCAATAAATGGTGATGAACTAAATCTAAGTGCAAGAGCTTTTTTTATACCCATGGCTCTCATCGAAATGCGACTGCCATGGCTGGCAATTCAACCCCTCGCCTTGTGTTAGCAGCAGAATGCTATAGCCACAGTGGCAGGTGAATAAATTGAAGAACAATTTTATTATCTACAGATTTGTTTTTTTCTTCTTGCCTGTTATGTAGGTAAAACTTGGAATAAGTTTGTCATTGCAAAAAAGCAGTTTGTGGTCCTTTATTGAATAAACCGCATATTGTTTATTGTTGAAATGCAGAAATTCTTTTAAAATCCCAGGGTGATATGTTTTTGCAAGTGGCATGGTATTTCATTACTTATAAAGTAGTAATCACAGTGGATATCGTTATAAGGATTTACACACTAATATATGTGATCACAAATTTATTAGAAACTGTTATTAGAAACATGTAAGGCATGGATGTTTCTGCACACTTGATCAGCTGTGAACGTGCAAGAACCGTTTGTACTTAAAAAATTCAAAGATTCACAGGAAGGGATGCAACTGGCAGACTGCACTGCACAGTTTTGATTTACTTTTCTATAACGTGTGTTCTACGGTTTCATCTCCACAAGAACAGGCTGTTTGCCTGCTTTTCGCATTGTTACACGAGTTTTACTGATGGTGCAGGACGGTACGTTGTCACTGTGCCACTATAGCAAGCGAATAATTTACTTAATTTACTAACTGTAGAGTTAATTACCATTCAAAGCAAATGTTAATACAGGTGCACTAAGGATGCAAAGTCCGCAGCATATTCAATGTTTATTGGTTTCTGTTCAAGAAAAAGATGTTCTCCAGATAAGAGATGCAACTTAACGTGCATGAAATATTCGAAAATAAATCCACGACGCTAGCTGGTTATTCAAGCCGCAGAGTTAATGCTATCGTAGAAAATTCATTACGATAGCCTACACATTAGCTCTGTCAAATTGAATGAGTAAGTGAGGTAAGATAACCTTTCAAGATGTATCGGGAAATTCACGCTTGAAAACCGACAAGAAAATGCAACTGAACGGTACCGCGTTCAGCACAACGTTGAAACTTCTGGTGCTTTGCTGTCTTGTCATTTGCCCTCGCCGAGGTTGAAATTATTTAAGCTGTTCCGCACACCCGATTTTTATATGCTATTCAACAAAAGAAAATTGTGAAGACCCCAAAAGGCCATGTCGTCTTGTGGCAACTCGCAAAGGTGTACGAATCAAACGTGTAAATGCACTTCATTGGCTGCTTAGCGTGTCAACGGACGCATAGAAATGAGAGAATTGAATCTGCGGTACAAGCTTTTTATTCTCCCTTCGCGTACGTACCGAAATCGACAATCAACGTCTCTGCGCATTGCACTCGTTGAGCGAGACGCCATTTCGCAAAACAAACCGGCGAAATAGCTTTCCGCGCAATTTCGACGGAAAATCGCAGCGATCGCTGCGACAGGGCGACTGTGCGACCGACCGGTTGGTCGCAGCCTAAAATCGGAGGGTCGGCACTGCGACTACGATTTTCGTCCCAAACGACAGAAATCGCACTTCCGGTGGGATGAAAATCGCATCATGTGAAACAGGCTTTAGTCGTAATCAGGCACAGTCGCAAAGTCGCTCGGCAGTTCGTTTCAATGGTAAGTCCCAAGAAACAGTGCTGAATCGCGAAGCGAGCTACGGCGCGTGAACAGGGGCTGGACTTTGAACGCATGATATATGTGCAGAAAAATACGATGGGCGAGTTTGATAGCGCATGCTGAAAAGGATGATTCACAATTAGTCACACTGTGGAAGTGGGAGTGTATGCGCGATAAGCCTTCGTTTGTCGAGTGCGGGCAGTTTCAATGAGGCTTCGCTGTCAGTGCCATTATACAAGCGTGAACATTTTCCTGTGATCAAACGAGCCGCTTCATTTCGAATGGCCTCAAGTTTGTTAATTAGGTACGCCTGACTATAGGATTCCAAATAAGAGAGGCATACTACATTTTCGGGCGAACTAGGGTTATATACATACATGCAAAAAGTTTATGGCTATTATAAAGTGTTATTCACAAAGACAGAATGATGGATTGGACGAAAAACTGGCAATTGATTTCCAAACCTTACTGTTAATATTTAAGGCGGCAAGTTTCATGGTTAGTCCGTTATGGGAAACCTTGTCGAAGGCTTTTGCAAAAGTTAATAACTATAGTATCAACTTTTATTATCAATGGCTTGATGAATCTCAGTTATCAGTTGAAATAATTCAATTTCACATGAATGGCGGCGCTGGAAGCCATACTGGTCTGATAAAAAAAAATTTTACTTACTAGGTATTTCACTATTGCGAATGATATGAAGTCCTCTAGAACTTTGCATGGGATGCTCATTAATGAGATTGACCTGTAAATACAGAAAGCATAGCAGGGTCACTTGATCTCAAAATGAGAGTAATGTGAGCGATTTTTCTGGTGTCTGGTACACCTTCGATATCAATCGATTCCTGAAAAATCGTTTCTATAATACAAGAAATTACAGGCCTTATTTTATTAAGCGGTTTTGTACAGATACCATCCGGGCCAAGTGCCGAGATACTAGGGAGCCTGTCGATAGCGGCTTGTATACCTTGGTGGGTTATAATTAAATTGTACATGGCTGATTTAAGCGTCTCAAAACTAAGTCCGGGGGTATGAGGTTGTCTTCTGTGAGCACGGAACAAAATAATCCATTTATTTCTGTTGCAACCTCTTGTGGTGAAAGGAGCACACCGTTCTTTGATACGATACTCAGGATGACAAAGACTGCTTGGGATGCATTACCTTCCCGAATATTGTTATTCCCTTTAAGCAGTGTTGCTTTATTGTTGTTAAAAAATTATCCTTGGCTGCTTCGATTTCAATTTTGCATAATTTATATGACTCGCGGTAACGCGCCCATTTATCGTCACATGACGACTTTTTTGCCTTTGTGTAAAGTCGTTTTCTGTTTTCTTTGCTGATTGATGCAACGTTTGGCATTCGAGTTGAACCACGCGCTTTGGGTGGACAATGTTACTTTTAGTTTTATGGACATACTTTTGTTGTTAGCAGTGCGTTGTTTCTGAACAAGAAGCCAGTTTTCATTAGCATTGCAAAGCAACAAGGTGCATAGAAATTTCATAGAAATGAATGGCAGTTCGTTTATTATCATATCGTGTGGTCACGGATTACTTTCTTTGGTTTTTCTGCCTTTTTGTGTTCGAAAGTAAATTCGCAACAGAGGATGTCGTGATCACTCATGCAGTCTAAAACATGAACAAACACATGATCCGTCTTTGTGGCCAGCACACGATGTAACATAGCATCAACACGTGTTGGTAGAGGTAACCAAGTTAAACAAAGAAAGCCTATGCAGAAATTGCTGACAGCCGATCCTTCTTGTACCGCCTTCGGGTGCGCGCGTCCATGACAGCTTGATTAGAATCGCCCCCCCCCCCAAAAAAAAAAAAGAATAGTGGGAACCCGGGGTACTTGCAAAGTATGAAGCTAAGTGAATCACCTAGTTTTCCGCTGAAATCTGCACGTGAGTTGGGGCGGACGACAACACACTCCGACGACACAGGTTACAAAAGACAATAACTCTAGTGCGATCCACAAAATTTCTATTTCGGGGTCCATCTCTATGACAGGAGCCTGATGATGATTTCTTAGACCAACTAATACGCCATCGCCACATGAAGCCATCCTCGTTTTTATATGGATGATGAAATTGCTAGACAGTGACGATTCAGTCAGCCACATCATGGTACAGCCAGGTTTCTGTGGCGAGCATGATGTCAGCACAACAGCCCTCGATAAATGAACATATAGCTGGTTTTGTTTTGGAAAGCGATTCTGAAATGGGATACATTTGGAGATAAGGATCTACTTTTACTCTGCTCTGCTGGTCATTCACCTGCGGGAGGCGTCTGACGTCTCAGAAGTGGTACCACCTTATTGTTCGAGTTGTTGAATGTAGAAAGCTTGGTTGCGAGCAAACGTTTATCGAGCAGTCATCTGTATTTCTCCTTAGTTTTTCGTTCCGAACGCATGAAACCTCGAAGCTGTTTCTCATAGGCGCGTAATTATTATTATTATTATTATTATTATTATTATTATTATTATTATTATTATTATTATTATTATTATTATTATGACGACGACGACGATGTTATTTGTCGCAAGAAACGCCACACTTTGCTTCAGTGCGTTTTCCTGGCACAGGCCGAGCGTTCGCTGGAGGTGTGCCACGCTGGTCTTCTGTGGATGTCGCCTGGGCCAGCCAAGAAGGGTGCGCAGCTGTGATTGGCAAGTTGGTGGAGGTGGGGGCGGATGGCGGGACATTCCTAAAGGACGTGCGGTCCATTGGTTTTCCCGAACAGTGGGGGCAGGTGAGAGGGCAAGTAGAGCTATAGATCTGAGGCGGAATTTACTAAGCGAACTTACGAGCAAATTTTGGCGTAAGGAAAATCTTACGAAAAACGCGCATTCACAAAGCTAAAGCTGTTCGTAAGATCAGCAAGCTTGCGACGCCCGCCGCTGCGAAGAAGAGCGCTGTGGTCTAAAAAATACGTATATGTAAATGTTAGCACAGGTGCGAACTACAGTACTTTCGCCAATAGTAAGCGTAAGCCGATTCGCAAAACCTAAACAGCCGTCGCAGATGACGACTTAAGAATAAATTTTCACGATAAGGGTGTAACAGTCTTACGAAAATAATTGTCTATCTGCGCCGCTCGAGCGGACGTGGGTAAGCGTTGGAACGCGCTGTTGTGGCCGATTGGCCAGAGGCCAGAACTTATAGCGGAGGATGGCGCGTGCTTATGTCTTTGCGGCGCGCTCTGATTTGTCTTCTCAAAGTACGTTGAGTTGTTTCAGTGCTTAACTGCATTGAGTGTGTGCTGCTGTGGAAGGCAGTAACAATAATGCTGTACGGGCGAACTTCTGCTGAATGTCTGATAGGCTGTGTTTCTGTATGCGCGCAATAGCCTGAATTTTCATACTTGTCATGACACTGTATTGGCTGTTAGCAAATACAAGTGATGTCCATCCCTGACAATCGTCAAGTTTGTCATTGATCTGTTTTCAGCACTTCTATCATATCTTTCTTTTTTTCTAGTTTGAACTTTCTCTTGCTCATAGGGCTGGGGATTTCCAACGTTTTGAGGCTCTAATTTACCATGGGAGAAAAAGCAATAAAAACACCTAAACTTTATTAATTATCAAAACTTGTTGCTGTTGTATTCCGTGCTGTGAGCCTCAGCCTTCTATTATATCGCTCATAGTTTCAATTCAGCACTAAGTTGAAGCGACGTAGTGTCTTTGGCCACGGTTTTGCGTACGACGGATGGCAATTCTGTCTATTACATGAAGCGGGATGTCAATACGATGACATATAAAAAGAGAAATGGCGAATAAAATCACGTACCACCATTGATACGAAAATCATGTGGACTGCCTAAACAAGAGTGATTCTGTGAAATAAAATGCACACACGCACGCACGCACGCACGCACGCACGCACGCACGCACGCACGCAGATTTATATTTATGTAACCACACTGATGAATGTCACTAGAGACACTTCGCTCTTGGTAAAAAAGCGCGCAGCATAACGTTCATAAAGACGCCTCTAAGTTCTTGTTTTCCATGCACGAAGGCCAGTAACAGGCAACATGCCGTGGAAAGACCAGACGACAAAGAAATTCGACAGCAGACGACAGCCATTGTCGTCTTACGATTGGCTGAAGATGCGTATTCTAAACCCCAGACTAACATCAGTCCTGGGTGAAATGACGTCACACACGTCTTTCAGTCGCTTCGTGCGATGTTCTTTCTATAGGTTCATCTTCTCACTTAAGAAACTCTTCATAGGCGTTTGTGAACTCAGCACAAGAATTTTCTTCCAGCCGGCGACAGTCTTCTGGTGCTCCGCGCCTGCTGCACAGTGGTCAGGTCAGCATGAGGGCATGAAAGCACAGTGGCCTGGTAACGCGCAGTTAACTATGGGAAGTGTGCACAAAGCTAAGCGTGGTCACTAAAACGCGTCGTATCAGCAAGAGCAGCATTCACGTCGCTCGAATTATGCTGTCTTGTCTGCTCTCCCGGCGGCGCACAGTTCGATGACTTAATTTAGTGCGTTTCGATGAAGCCACGACATTTGTGCGTAACTAGCGGTGCAAGTGCATATCGTATGGACTGTACTGAAGGAGTGAACGAAGTTCACATCAAGGCCGTGATGCTTGCCGCATGAGGCTGGCAACTCAGTAATTCTTTCATTTATGTGTAACTTCCATTTTTACGTTCAGCCACAGCGTACGTAGCCGCAAGTTCTCAGGCTTCGACTCTGCCTCAGTGATAGTCCCGGCTTCACTTGCTTTAATTACCCGCAAGAAAAGTGGAAAAATACTTATCGAGAAAACGTACAGGCAAGGAGACACCATCTCCCCAATTCATTGCGTGCTTGGAAGAAGTATTCAGGCTATGAGACTAGGAAAGATTACGACCGGCATTACCAAATCGTGACCGGGAGCTCACCGCTTTCGTTAAAAAGTGCACAATCATTCCGTTCTTCAAGTGCTATCATATGGGGCAGAAACTTGAAGGTTAACAATGAAGCTTGACAGTTAAGGACCGCTCAAATAAGAGATGAAACGAAAAATGTTAGGCGTAACGTTAATAGAGAGGAAGCCAGCGGTGTGGATCAGAGAGCAAACGGGGTTATCGTCGTAGTTGAAATTAAAAGTAAAAATAGGAGCTGGGTAGGCCGCGTGATTCATAGGGCAGATAGTCAGTGGTCCATTAGACATGCCGATTGGGTGCTAGGGGAAAGGAAGCGCTGTCAAGGACGGCAGAAAATTATGCGGGGCAATCAAATCAGGAAATCTGCAGGCATAACTTGAAATCAGCTAGCGCAGGTCAAGGGCAATTATATAGAGATCACTGGGAGAGACCTTCGTCATGCGGCGAACGTAAACGTACGCTTGTGAAGCTTTACAACATCCGAAATTCGTCCGGCATTTTTACGAACTGTTGATCTTGAGCCGCAGTTCGCTTCGTAATGCGAGGCCGCATTCGCATGTTTACAGAACGGCGTCGGGCGCCGCTTGAATACCACCACCCCCAACCTTGGCTTCGTACTACACGGTGTGATCACTTTTAGGTTTTACTGAAATTTTAAAAATCGCCTGTTGTAGATGATATAATTCTAGTCCTTAAGCTGGAATATTCGAAAAGGCGGACGCTACTTGCACGAGAACTCGAAACACATATTCAACTAATTAACAATAAATCAGTAATGAACTTATTAATTAATTCTTTTACGGCCCGTGTGCCTATTTACGAATTGTAGCCGGAGGCAAGGCGTACCCACTTGGAATGAAGTGCGTCAATGTCGCAAGATCGACGACTTCAACTGGTCCGAAACCAGTTCGAATGTTGACCCGCTCTGTGCTTCGTGTACGGTGCTGTGCAGTACTCTGACGTGGACTTGAGCGTGTGTTCTTATGAGGCTGGTAAATTTATGGCAACGTTGGCGCAGAGCATCGTGGTGATTTTGATCGATTACCCTTGATTCCTATTAGGTGCCACTTGGGCTATGACAGACAGCGTAGTTAGGTGCTCCAAAGCCTGACATCACCAACTTATGATTTATTACCTGTTTCTAAAACTGATGTGTACGCGCATTTGTGCATTTTGCCTCTGTCGAAAAGCGATCACCGGAACCTTCTAAAACAAACTCTTGACCTGGTGCGGGGCATCATCGGGTTTTATAAGAGGAGGAGAAGTCAAGAAGAGGCGATGAACGCTGATGCGTTGTCAGCTGATACGATGTTGATACACAACTGGCCCTAAGGCACTAATAAGAAAGTTAATTAACGCATTTTTGTCAATAAGTTTTCTGAAGCTCACATTATTAGCGGCAAAGCATGTGCACATTGCCTAGGAACTCCTCTGCAAAAAACGCCGCGCTCGCAGCGCTTGTAAAATTTTTTAAATAAAAAAATCTGTATGGTCTAAAAGAACAAAGACGCCCTATATATGTTCGCTGTATTGATGCGGGCGCTGTTATGATTGGGGTTAAGCACCCAGTGTAAATAGGATTATTGAAAAACCATGCCTAATCGGAGAGCGCAGGGTAGATCCAAAATTTCTATGGGTGTCTCAGGTGGTTCCCGGTCTGACTGGCGCCTCGCAGTGATTGTTTCCCGGGCGTCTGCGGCCTGCCGAGAGCGCCACGCTGCCCAGTAGTAACGTCGGTCGAGGTTCAAGTTACCGGCGTCGCCACAGCGGATATAATCTCTGTAGGAACAACTACGAGATTGCGGTCGCGATCCAGGACGGCGATGCTAGCACGATGAACACTGGCACCCACGTCTACATAATAGATTGATTATTGTGGTAGTGTTCTCGTGATAAACTTTTCGATGAACTCGGTTCTCTGCTTCCTCCGTTCTCGGTTTTCATTCGGATCCATGTTGCGAGGCAACGCACTTCGTCGAGGAGGTTGGCCCCTTGATGGGAAGGGGTCTGATCACGCGGAGTGCCCCAGGCTCTTTAGAATCTGTACTCCCTGCGACGTGTTTCTGAGCCTGTTGATTTGATTTGAAAAATGGGCGATGATGATTTTGTCTAGCATATGGTATGTACCTGTTTGGAGAGGCGCATCATTGCTAGTACTTAGATGTGTAATTTATTGAGCTTGGCCGCATATTGCAGAACGTTGCTCGTCATTAAACTTTACAATAATGGGACAATTCTCCTCAGGTTTTTATTGCCTATTCTGTGCACGCCTTCTATCTTCCCTACTTAAATACCAAGGTGACTTGAAACAAATTCACTTATACGTTTTTCCATGTCATTCTATTTTTCATTCGAGTGTTCCGGAACGCCTTTAGATATAAGACTATTTCATCTTAACCGGTTACTTAAGTCGCCAACAACGATGTTATCTTGTTCTAGTTGCTTTCAGTCGGAACTCTTGAGATACGTTTTCACCTCTTCTAGCACCGAGCCTATAGTGGAGACGTCGGAACTTTTGAGGTCAGCGTTTATGTCGTTTAGGACTGAGCTTACAGCAGTTACACCTTCCCGCAGGCTCTCAATCCCATCGGGTAGTTCCTCCAGATTCGACATCACTTGTTTGCCTATCATTCAGTCTACTTGGTTCATCCTTCAGAAATTTCTTGTTTGAAGGCACGAAACCTTAAACTGAAGTCATTAACTGGCCTCTCTTGTCTGGTCCTGGGGTGGTCTCAACGTCCTCAGCTCGAAACATAAGTTGCCGTCCTGGACCTGCCTACGAAGTGAAGCATATAAACGTCTCTATGCGTAAACGGCACCAGGAGTAGACGTCTCTCGGGGTGTCGAACGCGGCTGTTCTTCGATGCCAATGACGCGCTGCGGTTGCTTAGTGGCTGTGGTGTTGAACTGCGGAGCACGAGGCCGGTGGGCTTGAATCCCGGCGAGGGCGGCTGCATTTCGATGAAGGCGAAATGCGAAAACACCCGTGTATTTAGATATAGCTGCACGTTCATGAACCCCAGGTGATCCAAATTATTCCGGAGTCCCCCACTACAGTGTGCCTCATAATCAGAAAGTGGTTTTGGCATGTAAAACTCGACATTTCTTTTAATTGTGTACCAATGCGCTTTCGCTACTTGCAGCCACGTTTATGTAAGATGTACCACGTGCACACAATCACCTTGTAGAGAGGGGACAATTCTTTCCCTGGGCTTCTTGTTTTGCTGTCTGACGTAGTATTTCTAGTTTTATCTAGCAAGATACCTTGCTAGTTAAAACATATAGTGCCACAAACATTCAGGGCTGTTTCATTTTTGAACCAAACAAGGCGACCACAGAAACTGAGGGTGGTGATTACTACGCAAACCATGATAGTATCACAGGTCAATACGCAATAGTAGTACGCGCTTCGAGATGGTTCCAAATTGTGCGACTACAGCGCCGCTACAGCGTTGTATGTCCATGGCCTGACGCTTCCTCTAGCGCTGCTACCCAGCTCGATCCGTTGAGTTCTTTCACGTCCATGTAACGCATTCTCGCGACAATTTTCTTGCGCTTTGTCATGAAACACCGCTGAACCACGTGCTGCGCTCCAGCTGATCAGAAATCAAAAGTGCCATTCTGTGGTTTTCTGTAACTTCAATCTGATCAAGGCGGATGGCCAAGATGGGGTTTTAGAGTCAAGAAAGATCTATAGACACGTTCTGGCTGAAAGGACGGAAAAGTTGTCCTTGACATAAAGATATCTGGATAACCTGCAACCAGATAATCAGATAAGAGCAGCTGCAGCACAGACACACAGCTTTTCCAGTGTGTCTATAATATAGTCTCTCACGGGACACGTTACGTTTACCTTGACCGTATTGTGATGTATCTCACATGCTACGTACGTAGGACAGCATGATGTAATCTCTGGAGAAACTTAACAAGCCTCTTGTACGCCCAGTCCATCCCGCTTACTCTGATTGTTCTGCACAACTTATCGGGGTTTAATGATCACAGATTAGCTAATACGATATCCCGCAGCCTCATAATATGGCTCGGAATGCCTCTTTTAACGTTCGGCGCACTTTTCACGTCCAAAGCAAAGGAACCGTCATGTTAAGGCTCTCCGCAATTCAGAAACATATTGCCAGCCTGGAGAACTGCCAGCACGGCAGCGCTCCAGAAATTATCTTTTCAGGGCAAGTTTAGTCATGCATCTGGGTGAAATTGTGACATAATTCGATCTAATCAGAATGTAATGTTCCTGGAATGCTTCTGCAGTTTAGAGATGTGGTTCAAGTGGAAGGTATGAAACATTCGACGTGCTACTGAAACTACCGGAAGACAATGCAAGCCCTGGTAGCATGAACTACACGTCTACAGCCGGATCAATGTTGCCGTCACGGCTGTGCACCTCCGGAGAGAGCAGAGTCTATTCTTACTACATATGACCTTCGTGTCATCGTATAACCTAAGCTGTCTGTACTGCAGAAGTGTCACGTGGCGTGGTGCATGTCTTGCTCCTTCCGCGACATGTACCTCAGACTACCCGTGCTGCTTCTGGAGCCATATCGGGCCCTCTGCTAGCTGCACCACAACTCTCGTTTGTGAGTTTCCTATCTTCACTTCGGTTTCCTTCATAAGACCACCCCGTCAACGTCTAGCCATCCTTCTTCTTATTATTTTTTTTTTTGCATCATTGATACGCGGGCTTGTTATGCCTGGTGTCAATGCGAAGACTGCCAGAAATTACGAAAAATAGAGCCAGATTTGGAAAGCGGATTGTAGGGACCAGTGAGCGGCAGAAAACAAGTTATGTGTTCTAATTTGCCGGCTACTTAGTTAAATCTAATAATTAATATATTTAATTAGGGCACCTGCATGTCTATACTGACAATGTAAAGTTTGTAGCTACAATTGGGTTATCTCTTATTAGTTCTCGAGTCGTGCGAAATGTCCTTCTGCAAGGCCCTGCAGCGCGAGAAAGTTTCTCTTTCTACTGGGAAACTGAAACTGGGTGCTTCAGGAGCGCAGGAAACCACGTGCTCAGCAAACGTCAGGCGTTGACGTTTTCTGGCGTCTCCCTGTCTGCGCCACGCAAGACGAACCATCTTTCTTATTTCGACGTGGTGATTACGGCTCGAGGCGAGCCCTCCCCTCACACGTCATCGATGCGGCAAAACGAAGCTTAGCGCGCACTCGCCGTTCGGTCATGCTCGTATGGGTTTTGCTGGGCGACGAGTGGTATCGGAGGCTTTTTTTTTTTTTCTGATCACTTTCAGCTCCTAAAAAAGTTATGATCTTGACGTTTGTGACCGTTCAAGTGAGCATCTAACTTGCCAGTCATAGGTGATGGCCGATGTTGAGCAGTGCCGACGTAACAGTGAAGCCAAGGGCACGCCAAGAGCCGTAAATACCTCGCCGAAATAAGGAGAGGTGGTTCGGCCTGCGTGGCGCCGACTGGGGAGACGTCAGTGGACGTCAACAGCTAACGTTTCTTGTGCACGTGGTTCCCTGCGCTCCTGAAGCACCCCGTCTCAGTTTCCCATCAAAAAGAGAGAAACGTTCTCGGGCAGCGGGGCCTGCAGGAGAAGGACTTCTCGCGCGGTTTGGCAACTGATGCGAGATAATCTCGACAGGACTACAAGCGTTTCATTGTCAGTAGGCACGTAACTGCGCTAATTAATATATTAATTGTATGTAACTAAGTAGTGAGCAAACTACGGCACATAACCTGTTTCCTGACGTCCGCCGGTCCCGATAATCCGGTTTCTAAAAGAAAAACGCATTTTCTTTATCTTGAACGATCCGCCTTCAGGAATTTTCGGCAATATTCGCTGTAACGCCCGGTGTATCTCTAGCTCTTGTTATGACGCAGAGATCTCATTCTAGGAGGCCTTCTTCAGTCCCACATACTTATGCGCACACCTTCATCGTCATTCGGATATCCATCAGTCAAATGCCACCAGCGTAACCACCAACTAACCGTCCACTCTATAGGCATCAGAAGTTGTGACGACCTCTCAAAGTATGTGCCATGTTACCACAAATGTTTTGCGTAATGAAGCATAATAGACCCGCTAGCTGTGGCGACTCAGAGGCTATTGCGTCTTGCAGCGGAGCGCAAATTAGCGGGTGCCATATTCTGCTACGACGACTTCTTGGGGATGGGGGCGAAGTGAAGACACTTCCGTGTGCTTAAGAAAGGCAAACGTTACATTACATTTAGATGCGCATAGAAGACCCCGGATGGTAAAAAATTAATCTGGAGACCTAGAGAGCGGCGCCTCTCATCACCCAGGTTAAACGCCATCTATTGCAGAATGGAGAACAAGGATCGGTGCGTTTTTCCAGCACGAGGTAAGATGCTGAATTTTCCCGTAATTCTTTTTTTTTCTGGAGATGCATTACGCCGACTACACACTTGATATGCGAAGGACGTGGTTCGGTTCGACTCGTTCTCTCACATCGCTGATAACGCGCAAATGTCAAGTACCGCCGTGTCGTGACCCAGTTTATTCTCACTTGCCTCTGACGTTGCCAATATATGCACTTCAGCGGCTGCACGAATAAGCAGAGTCGTTTTAACCTGCCTGATCTCGAGCCACGTGAAAGCCATGAGATGTATAGTCAATAATGGAATACATTATTTTGAAAAAAAAAAGAAGGGGTGTGGTATACAGAAAATGATGTAAAATGCATGCGGATTCCTAGCTCAAGGGTAGTTAGGATCCATATTAAATATAACATTCAACAGCGGCGAAAAATAAAACTAAATAAAGGAAGAGAAAAAAGATCGTAGATAAATAAATACACATTCACAGAACAGGAGGCAGGCTGTTTTTTTTCTTTCCTATTAGCTGCGATAAAAGCTAAAGAAAGTGTTAGGTAAGTGACCACACAAAAGAGACAAAGACTGATAAATTCAGCACTACAGATAGCGCCTCAAACGGTCAATTGTACACGACAATTTTGTTTCAATGATGATGATGAGAAATTTTTGGCGTCTTTCGGTTCTGATGGTAAGTTGTTCCACAGGAATGATCCAATGCTGTTAAACCTTCTCTTTCCATACATGCTATGAATTTTTGGCAAGAGAAGATTTCTCTTCGGAACACTGAGTGCATTGCGTACAGAGTACAAAAAGTTCAATATAAACCTTTCTCATAAAGCCAAAGCACCTTACGGCGTCGAATAAGCTCGGGTTTTTCCGAGACATACATTGTAGTTAGACAGAAGAAGAACTGACAGGCGTACTAATTCGTTCCCAAACATAATAATAATAATAATAATAATAATAATAATAATAATCAAAGGTGTTAATAAATTGCCGAGGAACAAACTCGAGGGTCTTGGTGCTGGCGCACTTGGCCAAACGATGCACAGGAAAAACAGTGCACGCCCACACATACACATACACACGTACACACGCGCGCACACATAAAAAGAATAATGATAATTTCGTGAATACAGATTTTAACAGACCATAAAATGTGTACACGAAGAGAATAGAAAGCAAAAGTGGAGAAACGGAAGAAACGATTACAGAATGACGGAACACATAACAGTTTTTGTTCAGTTATTGAAATTCCACTGCAACTCCTTTCAGGAAAATATTAACATTAGGAATGAAGATATCCAGGCACTCTTAATGGGCGTTGTATGTCGTCTGCACTCTAGATAGAGGGTCACAAAAATCTGAAGGCTGAAAGACGTGCTGTTTCCTTGTGCCTTTCTGCGGAATATAAAAGCGCTCATTATAGAAGGCAGGTTCGAGCAGCAGATTTTTCCATGTATTAATTTATGGAGAAGAATAACACCTGATTTGTTGCGTCTACAGGTGAGGGTAGGTAACGTGAGTGCCTGTGTTAGCTCTATAGAGATGGAAGTCTTTTGATAGAATGGATGGTTAAATATAGATGTGAACTTTCTTTGCACTCTTTCGAGAAGTTCACAATTAGACCTACAAGTGTCTCCCCAAACAACGGAGGCGTACTCAAGAACTGGAAGGCATACGCTTTTATATTGAAGTTACAAATGGCCCAGGTTGTTTGAAGTCTCTCCTCACCCGACATACTGTGCCGAGCGTTCGAAGTGCACGCTACCTCGTCTGTTGAGCGTGGGGCGAGAAATTCGGAGAGCTATCGAAGTACACTCCAAGGTCATTTGTTCCGTGAACTCTTGGCAGGAGAACGTCTTTAACGCTATAAAGAAATAAAGTCCTGTTAGTCTTCCGCGTAAAGCATACAATTCTAGTTTTTATGATGATAATAATAATAATAATAATAATAATAATATGATAATGATAATGATAATAATAATAATAATAATAATAATAATAACCAGCACAAAGATCGGTCGTGTTTTGTCACTTAACAGCCGCTCTTCAATGCCTCAAATCGGCTTTACGTCATCGTAGTGCGAACATTCGAACAGATTGCACTCAACATAAGAGAGGAAAATAAATCGCACTTTTGAAAAAGCCCACGATATCATCTTTTAGTGGCTTCCGGGTCACTGTGGCATTGTGGGTAATGACTTGGTTTATAAGGCTGCCCGTTGCGCCCACGAAGGCACCCAGACGCTTCCAAGTTCTTTATTGAGGAAGGACGCCGCAAGGAAACTTCGTCTGTTTGCTCGCACAAAACACGCTTCCTGGCGTTTTCGTGCCCTCGAGCCTTTGCTACGGCTGCAAGTACCGATTAGCCCCACCCGCTGATTAGCAACACTGCTGTACCGCCTCTTGCTTGGAGATGTGTTTGCGAACGCTTGTTCTTTCCGTTCTTGGAGTGGTCGACAGTTCGACGGGCGGCCATTGTCGATGTCAGGAAAGCATCGAGCTGCTGTCATCTACCTGTCGTCGGTACGACGTCCAGCGTTTCTCGCTCCAGACCGCGTTAAGCCGGCTGGGATCCGCAACATTATATTTTCTGAGTCGAAAATACTGGTACCATGACGAGATCCGTCACATGGCACAAAAAAAAAAAAAGCTGTTCGCGGACTACTGCTGTTTGCGAAGATTACCGCTGAAGTGAAGACCGTTTGTTTGCGCCGTGCTTCCTCTTGCGTGGTCGCCGTACTTCTCTCCCCTCGGTTCCTCTTTCCATTCCCCTCTTCCTTACCCCTAGTGTAGAATAGTAAACCGGACGTTCATCCGGTTGACCTACCTACCTTTCCTCTAATTCTTTTTTCCCTCTCTTGGCTCCCCTGCATAATAATGTACGCTATGCTTAGTATAATATATACAGTCATGCTCAAGAAAATGCCTCCACTCCATCAAAACCTCGATGAAAAATGATTAAAAATTAACAACCGCAATCCACAAAACGATAGCGACTATGATGTATTTAAGGCTGCGTTTCACGTTTTAGACGAGAACGCACAAGTACGTGTCATTCCGACGCCCCCTAAGAATCAGTTAGAGGCGAGAAGGCCCACAAAGCCAAGACTATGCTTCGGACGGTCATATCTAGAGAAAAGCAAACAAATAGAGCCAGGACAGACGCAATTAAGCCCCAGGAATCATGACATAGGGCACGGGTAAAAGCCGCTTATAGTAAGCGAAACTGCATGGCTATGACAGGGAAACAAGTAGACGCGAATACTCTTCGAATTCGGGCACCTTGCCATATGCTATAGGGAATGTTGACTCTAATGAAGCCTCTCGTTTAAAGGAGAGAACACAGTGGAATTCTTCAGCTTTCAAGATATCACCCGGGGTGAGCGTTCAGTTCGTATTCTTTGGGAACGAAGTGCCACGTACGCTTGTCACAATACCGATGTTTTTCGTGACACCACGCAAACGGCACAAACTCCCGATCTATTCCCGATCGTCCACATAATACAGCCGTATTTGTTGCCTGTCAGGCGCAGCAGCTCAAGGAGCACGCAGTGCACGTCTCATTATGAGGCACGGAAGGACGGACGGCCGCTGCCCGTGAGCTTTGGGACCCTAATTCTCGGCGTTGCAACCATGCGTGCTTCATTCATTTCGTAACACTTCATTATATTGATTCACAGCTTAGCATCAGCTGTAAGACGCATCTGCGTACTTATACGTTACATGCACGGCACCATAACTGTTACCCTCAAATTCATTCATCCTCTCTCGCAAGTCTCTTTCCTTGCTCCTCCGTTGTCACCACCCAAGGATCTTTATCTATTGTGTGTCATCTATTGCACGTACGCACAACAGATACCAAACGTTCACGGAAGCTGAAGGTGCAGCCAAAAAAAAAAAAAACTGCCGGACGTTTAGTTTTGAAAGTACGGCGTCGTATACGATCCGCGGTGTGTTTCTCTAGTCCTTGTGATTTTCGTCGAAAAGTTATCTGCGAAATAGGGTGAATCATCAGTATGTTGAACAGCGTGAGGTTTTCCTGCCTACCATTACCATTCTTGTAGTGGCCGTCATTGGTGCTTTTCTTCAGCTTTCGTTATACCTGATGTACTAATTGCTGACGAGGATCCTCTTTCGACGTGAAGGTGCAGTGCTTTTTCGCATTATCTACTTTTATAACGTGAAAGTACTCTACGAATTAGTCAAGTTCTTAAAACAATCACTCTCGAGGTCTAATTAACACCATAAATCTATGCGTGGACTATGAAGACTGGCGCATTGGAGTCCTCCGGATTAATTTTGACTACCCTAGAGTTCTCGAGCGTTCAACGGAATCTCTTGTTTTATTTATTTATTTTCATTTTGCTTCGTGCGAAAGATATCTTCCCTGTTGACAAATTTTTAAAGCATACTTTACCCGTTTGTCATATATCCTAAGTGCCATTTACTGTAGAGATCAAAGGGAAACCGAGAGGCCGGTTTCGGTTAACCACAACTGCATAAAGCCAACAGACAATGAAGCCAAGGAAAGCATTGTGGAGATTAGCTGTTGCTGAGATTGAGATGTAGAAAAAAGTGAGGAAAGGGGAAATTGAAAGTGGACGAAAAGATAACTTACCGCCAGTGGGAGCCGAACCAACAACCTCCGTATTACGCGTGCGTTACAATAATTGCGCTACCGCGACGGCTATCAATTCGGCCACTATCTTGCGTATTTATGTGTGCTCCATTTATCTCCAGGAGTGCTTTTGGAAATAAATAGGATGTCCACATCCGCCCGCCATGGCCCTGAGTGGCGCTGGCTAACACTCCAAGGTCTAGATAAAGAGCACATAAATAACTAAGATAATGCCCGTATTGATAGCCGTCACCATAGCACAATTGGTATGCGATCTAAGAAAAGAGACGAAAGGGGGTTATCCAGGTTACTCCTTTAGGGGAGTAACTCACCTGCCGCAACCATTCGTCCTTCTGGGGTGTAACTGCAAGGAGATGAACTGTTGCTCCCCGTGTGGTTACTCCTTCAAGGACTAGCAGCTGCTCTTTTCCGTTGCTCCTCATAGGAGTAACGGTCATTCTTTCCGACGCGTCTCAAAAAAGCAATGAACTAAATGAGCCATTTCAGCAGCAGCAGCAAGCAGCAGGAACAGCAGCAAGCAGCAGCAAGCAGCAGCGAGCAAGCAAGCAGCAGCGAGCAAGCAAGCAAGCAGCAGCAGCAAGCAGCAAGCAGCAGCAAGCACCATCAAGCAACAAGCAGCAGCAAGCAGCAGCAGCAAGCAAGCAAGCAAGCAAGCAGCAGCAAGCAGCAGCAAGTAGCAGCAGCAGCAGCAAGCAAGCAAGCAGCAGCAAACAGCAGCAGCCCACCTAGTTTTCTGCCGTCCTCGACTGCGTTTCCCTTCTCTTGGCAATCATTCTGTAACCCTAATGGTCCACCGGTTATCAACCCTACAAATTACATGGCCTGCCCAGTATCATTTTTTTCTCAATGTCAATTAGAATATCGGCTATCCCCGTTTGCTTTCTGATCCACACCGCTCTCTTCCTGTCAACGTTACGCCGAACATTCTTCGTTCCATCGCTCTTTGCGCGGTCCTTAACTTGTTCTCGAGCTTCTTTGTAAATCATCAAGTTTCTTCCCCATATGTTATCACCGATAGAATACATTGATTGTACACCTTTCTTCTCAATGATAGTGGTAAGCTTCCAGTTAGGAGCTGACAATGCATTCCGAATGCGCTCCAACCCCTTTCTATTTTCTGTATATTTCCTTCTCATTATCAGGGTCCCCTGTGAGTAATTGACCTAGGTACACGTAGTGCATCACAAACTCTAGAGGCTGACTGGCGGTCCTGAACTCGTGTTGCCTTGCCAGACTGTTGATCATTATCCAAGCAAGCAAGCAAAGCAAAGCAAAGCAAAGCAAGCAAGCAAGCAAGCAAGCAAGCAAGCAAAAGCAGCAGCAAGCAGCATTTATCTTTGTCTTCTGCATATAAATCTTCAACCCTGCTGTTACACTCTCTCTGTTAAGGTCCTCAATCATTTGTTGCAACTCGTCCCCAGTGTTGCTGGACAGGACAATGTCATCTGCAAGCCGAAGGTTGCTGAGATATTCGCCGTTGATCTTCACTCCTAAGCATTCCCAGTTTAATAGCTTGAACACTATTTCCAAGCATGCAGTGAATAGCATTGGAGAGATGGTGTCTCCTTGCCTGACCCCTTTCTTTATAGGTAGCTTTCTACTTTTATTGTGGAGAATCAAGGTAGCTGTGGAATCTTTGTAGATATTTTCCAAGATGTTTACGCAAGTCTCCTGTACTCCTTGATTATGTAATGCCTTTATGACTGCTGGTATCTCTACTGAATCAAATGCCTTTTCGTAATCTATGAAACCCATGTAGAGAGGCTGATTGTACTCTGCAGATTTTTCGATTACCTGATTGATGACATGGATGTGATCCATTTAACAGTATCCCTTCCTGAAGCCAGCCTGTTGGTTGTCTAAAGTCTAGTGCTGCTCTTATTCTATTAGAAATTATCTTGGTGAATATTTAATACAATACTGGAAATAAGCTAGTGGGTCTATAAGTCTTCACTTCTTTAATGTCTCTCTTTTTGTGGATTAGTTTAATATTCGCATTCTTCCAGTTCTCTGGGATCCTTGAAGTCGTGATACATTTCGTATAAAGGACCGCAAGGTTTTCAAGCATGATGTATCTTCCACCTTTCATTAAATCGACTGTTATTCCATCTTCTCCTGCCGCTTTTCCTTTTCTCCATTTCTTGTCTTGCAAGGCCCTTCTAACTTCTCGCTCGTTATAGAAGGAGCATCTGTAACCTGTTCATTACTACTTTGAATGGAGGTACCGTGGCTGCTCTGGGTACTGTATAGGTTAGTATAGAATTCTTCCGCTGCTTTTACTGTATCATCAAAACTGCTGATGATATTACCCTGCTCATCTTTAAAGGCATACATCTGGGCTTTTCGTATGCCAAGTTTTCTTTTCACTGGTTTCGTGCTGCGTCCATCTTTTACTGCTTCCTCAGTCTTTTTGAGGTTATAATTTCGAATATGCCTTACTTTCACCTTGTTCATTAGTTTTGACAGTTCCGCGAATTCTACCTGATCTCTTGGACACTTTCATTGGACACTTTCATTGGACACTTTCATTGGACACTTTCATTGGACTCTTTCATTGGACTCTTTCATTGGACACTTTCATTGGACACTTTCATTCTTTGTCGTTTCTTTATGAGGTCTTTCGTTACTTGGGAGAGCTTACCTACTGGTTGCCTTGAGGCCTTACCTCCTACTTCAATTGCTCCTTCTGAAGCCAGTCTAGTGAATGCTTAATTCATTATCTCTATGTCATCTGAATCCATCTTTTTGAAGGATGAATATTTGTTTGCAAGCACTAGCCTAAATTGGTCTGCTTTTACCCTTACTGCGTCTAGGTTGGCCTGTTTCTTCTTGACCAATTTTGCTCTTTCTTTCTTCATACTGATGTGAATTCTATACCTGACTATCCTTTGATCATTTTACCCTGCCTAACGCTTCTACATCCTGCACTATGCTGGGATCGGTAGAAAGTATGAAATCAATTTCATTTCTTGTTTCAGTGAGCCATTTATACGCTGATAAAGAAAGATTGAGCTGAAAAAAAGAACGAAAAAAAAGTGCCCCAAACTAGGACTCGAAGTCACGTCTCCAGTTCGGAACTCTAACCACTACACCACGGCTTCTTTTTGCTTTCTTTTTAAGCACTACACGCGGCAACTATTTTTTGCTTTTATCTTACATGGTATTTATCGCGCCATCACATATGCGAGGGACGTACTACACGCGAAAAACGTGTGACCACTAGCCAACACATCTCGTATTCATAGCCTAGAAAGGACCTATAAATCACGATGAGCACACCATGCATCCCATAAAAACTACAAGACGATGACCAAAGTGACAATAATATGAAAGCAGCAGCCAACGTTTCGACAAGTGGACTTGTCTTCTTCAAAAGACAAGTCCGCATGTCGAAACGTTGGCTCCTACTTTCACCTTGTTCTCGCTTTGGTCATCGTTTTGAATTTCCATCTCCCGCCATCCCCGTGTTTTCCCCACAAAAACTACAAGTAGTCTTGGACTTAGAAAAGTGGCAATGGCAAGCAAATCATCAAGAGGTGGTTCTAGTCCGGTTGAAACTTTGTTAAGTCAGGCATGCCCTCGAAGTGACCATTCATTTGAGCATACTGAAATTTCGAAGAAACAATGGGTTCAGCGTTTCCGTCTAACATGCGTGTCTTCCATAAGCTATGTAATCCAATTAGGAAAAACATGCCAAAAGGCACGTCTTCTCCGTGGGGTGCAGTCAAGTATCGGGTGGTATATGCTGATTCAAAATGAAGTCATCTTAAGAGTTCTTTGAAGCACATCCCAAAATATTCCATCTTTACAACATATGAAGCAAAGCTCTGTGGTCTCGGGCACATCGCGAAGGCGACAATTCGCAGTTCTTTCTTTTTTTTTTAAAAAAAATGTTTTTCTTATTTTGGTTGCCCAAAAAAGGCGTTTTTATATCTACACCACAGCAACTCGATTGGCATGAGACGATACTGAGACCAAGTTAAGCATATGAACGTAGGTGCGGCAACACAAAAGAGACGGCATTTTCTGTATGCCATGCGGGAAGAGCCTAACGGTGCGTGTACTTGCAACCATAAGCGACTGCAAAGAGAAAGCTGCCCGATTGTTCTTAGGGCGATTTCAAGTGAGACACATTACGTGATGTACGCGTAGCGAGCGCAGACGGGGCACGCAAGACAACAGAGAAGGCTCTGTCGCTTATCGTGCCCCGTTTGAGTTGCGCGTCGCTTCACTTAAGTTTGTGATCTCCTTGGAACGGAACGAACTTAGGTACCATCGGCCATGAAAATCTGCCAGCCCATCAGTGACATCGTTCACTTATAGTGTGCAGATGAACTGCATGGCTCCTAACATTCCATCTTTTAAATTTCACGCAATTTTCTCACGAAGAGACAAAGTGCTGCTTTGCATGTAGTTCAAAAGACATTGCACGATCTTATAGACGTTATTCACGATTTATAGACAATACCGTTTTCGCCGCATCACTCGACGACACGGGGGCAAACAGCGGAGTGCATACGGAGGAACTGTTGCCGTTCGTCCTCCCGTTGCTCTCTTTCCGACCAGGGACTAAACACTTGCTTTCCGAAATTTGCACACGGCCCGTACACTCCTGCAGTTAGTCGGATGATGACGATGATGGTGATTATTTAATGGCATCCCCTTTGAAATGGGGCGGTGACAAATAGTCACCTAGCCTCCTTGATTAATCACGTATGCTACACTTGTTTTTTTTTTTTTATCTAGCATTTTTGTATACATTTCCGTAATCTTTTTTTTCTCCCTTCAAGATATACCTTGTACCGCTTGCAATGGATTGTAAGAGATGAATCTCTTCCCAGCTTTTTTTTTTTTCCACCAACACGCTAAACATCTCTTGCTTGCTTGTCTCGACTGCTGACCGGTTGACGCTTCCGTCCACTTTAAACCCAAACGCTTCTGGAAGGTGTACGTTACCTACGCTTCTCACTGGGGGAATCCCTTGGCATTCCATTAGGATGGCTCAGTGGTCTCCGGATTTTTTGCTGCCGCATACACAGGTCTCTTCTTAGTTCCGAATATTGGCTCCGATATTTTTTTGTCCTTAGGCAACCGATCCGAGCCTCAGAAACTGCTTTCGTCTCTTGATGGGCGAAAGCGCCCTTTTTAAGACTAACTGTCCAGTTACTCCCGTTTGCCCCAGATTTTTTCTTAGGACAACGCGCGCGTAACGCGGAGGTTGTGGGTTCGATTCCCACCAGCGGCAAGTTATTTTTTCATACAGTTTCATTTTTTTTCTCTTTTCCACTATTTTCTACATTTCAGTCTCAACCGCAGCTATTTTCTCCTATGCTTTCCTTGGCTTCATTGCCTGTTGGCTTTATATGGTTGTGAATGTACAGTGCAGCAAGTTTTACATTTTAAGCATATCAAAAGAAAGATAAAAGGAAGTCTCCTCTCAACGTACAACGCTTCAATGAACATGAAAGAAGTAGCAGCACGACACAATTGCAGAGATCAAGCCTCGACCGCGATCATGGGCAGGGAACGACCGAATCCAAAACTAGCTTTATAGCTAGCAAGCAAGGCAGCTCAGTAGCGCAAGAAAGACGAATCTCGCTCTTGCGGTACAATTCCCAACGCGCTCCGCAGCTGATAATCTGCTGCCGCAAAGTATAATCAGATAGCCAAGCTCAGAAACTGAGACTGGGCGCATGGTAGCATAAATCTCGACATAACACAATGGGACCGTTTATGCATTTATGTAACATTTGCACTTGCATTTGTAACAATGGGAACATTTATGTATATATGCCGGGTTGTAGACGCAGCTCATTGCTTAACACAGTTTTCTTTCTCTGTTTCTTTTTCCACTGTTCACAGCAGTATAGAAGTGACAGAGCACTATCATCTTTCCAATTACGTCTAACAACTGCCCCGGCCGCGGTGGCCGCATTTCGACGGGTGCGAAATGCAAAAGCGCCTTTGTCCAGTGCATTGGGGCACGTTAAGGAACCCCTCGTGGTCAACATTATTCCAGAGTCCCTCGCTACGGCGTGCCTCATAATAAAATCGCTGTTTTGGCACGTAAAATCCGAGAACAAAATTTACTCTAACCACTGCTAAATCTGCTGCAGACGCTCTCTTTCTATTTTCCGCGTATTAAACGTATCAGCAGTGAGTTCACTGATTGAGGGACTTGAGTCATCAATCGTGCAACTTTCGGGGTAAAGCTTACCGTTGCAGATTTATCCTTTTACCTCTAGCGCAGGCTGCTTACGTCAAAAGGGAAAAGCGTTCACCGCTAAAGCCCTCTTACAGGCTGAGACCGACGAAGGGAAACACACCGGGAAGAACATCTTAGAATACATGAAAGGACACATGCGGCTACGATGCGCCCGGACAGCTCGAACTTTTACGTTTTCTTTATTTTTTTCTTTGTCCTTTAAGGCATACGTGCTTGATTCGGCGAATCTTTCAAATTGATGTCGAAATTACGAATCTTACGGGGAGCGCGCCGTTGTGTCAGCTCATTCGTCAGTGAACTATACAGTAACCAAACGGACTTTCCCCGCTTAGACAAGCTGAGCTGGAGCCGAAGAAAACGGCCACTGGGGAAATCCTTCCATTGACCGCTGAAACAACATGATAGGCGGAAGCTTTCGAAATGCATTGCCCTCTGTGTGCAACACGAGAAATAACACGCAAATTTGCATTCAAGAGCCCATAGTGATCGCACATTTATGCTCTACATAAAATTATTCTCTAAGATTAAAGGAGTACTTACGTTTCTACTACCTGTCGTCATTGTGTTAAATGAAGGTGCGAACGCAGTAACCCGCAGAAAAGAAAAAAAAGAAAGACTGGCAAGCGCTAAACGATTTACTACAATACTTCTGCTAACCAGTTTCGGTTTCGTTATCCAAATGGTGGATGCATCATGACTGACTTCACGACACAGTTACTGGCTCCATTCCTGCGATCGCTGCGGCTGGCACACGTGAGGGCAGTCAGAAGAGACTGTCGCAGCACTCTTATTCTTATTTATTCTTTATTCAGTCTTATTTATTCCTTTTTTTATAAGCAATACCAGCATACTTAGCCTTATATTACTAGATTGAGTCGGCGGACTTTTACTGTGTGTCATGACGTAACCATAACGTCGATGACGCCAGGCGTGTGTGCGTGTGTGCGCGTGTGCGCGTGTGCGTGTGCGTGTGCGTGCGCGTGCGTGTGTGTGTGTGTGTGTGAATAAAACGTTCTGCAAGAGAAGCAAGAAAAGAAGGAAACAATCGTTCAGCTACCGCGCACTCTTGTTCAGGCAGCCAAACGAACTTCCGCTCCACGAGCCCGCAGTCTTCGCCCGTCACCGCACTGGCTGTCCCGTCGCTACCTGCACGTCACCCAAACAGCGCTTCCTTCTCTCTCCCTGTCGTTCCGAGCTTGGAGACGGAACGAGGCGACAAGGTCGGTGGGTGGCCACGTATTGTAAGAATACCTCGTAATTGAGCCCCAGTGAACGTGTTAGTATAGTAGTGCACGACCTCTCACTGTCGCGCGAGAGGCAGCTGAATCAGCCGCCAACGATCACGCAGCGCTGGCAGACGGCCAAGGCGCGCTGCGTCGTGGCGGTATACACGGAGATGTGGCAGAGCAGAGGGAAACGCGTGCTGCTGCGCCGGAGTTGTCGACGTGTCGACTTCGTTGGGATCGGTGCAGTTTTTCTTTATTTTTTTGCGCCGTACTGCAGCAGCCGCTCTGGTTTTCATGAGTGCAGATGAATGCCACTTGCACAGACATCATACCACGGACCAAAAAAAGTTTTGCGCAGTTTTTTTCTCTGGCTCTGGGGCCGCGTTTCTACAGTGAACGACAAGATGCGTTATTATTACTACACGACACGCGATCTGCTGTAGTACATCGCCGGGGTATGTGGTACGGTTTTCATCCGGCTTGACCAAAGTCTGCCCAGCATGGAAGATAACGGAAAAGGTGTTTCTTCAGTCAGTCGGTATCGCTGTGGAGCGGAAAGTACGAGACGGCTCATCCAGGAGCACTCCATAGCCGCCCTATACCAGTCCTCTTATCTAAGGGGCGATGAGTGAAACCTACTTTCAAGCTCTCACGTTTTCTGCGGTTAGCGGGAAGTCAAGGCTTTTACTTATGACAAGCGTACCGCCTGTACACCCACTTCGAGCTGTACTCTGCAGAAAGTAGAACATCTGGCAAGCGCCGTTCGCCGAATTACCGCGACACGCGACATTTGCGCGAGGGTAGATACGCAAGTGTTGCCGGCATCACGGGAATTACTGAGCCCACGACTACGTCTTGTTTGGAAAGCGCGAGCCGCGATGTTCAAAACAGAACAACTCCTCCGGTGTCGCCTCATCGTACGAAGAAGCGTTCAAGTAACTTTGTGCGAAGCCTAATGGCGCAAACAGAATAACCTAGCTTTCTCTTGGGTGGAAGTGCGGCTGTAAGCGAACCACAACGGCGAATGTGGTATTTGCGAGGCTTCACATTTATTCAGGTAATGAGCTTGACTGGCTTTTATGTTTTATAAGCATGCCTGCGAGACCGATGCTGTGTATATTTACAGCATTTATAAATGCGTTACGCGCATATGTGATGTAAATAAGGCAACCGACGTGCACTCTGTAGTGTGCCAAATTAGGCATGAGCATAAGAACGTACGGCATGTAGATATGTGCACGTGTGTATATGATAGCCGTAACCGTGACATGAAAAAAAGAATCTGAAAAGCGTTTTCGTTGAGATTTATTAAATTACAATTAGCCACGACTATAATATGAAACATATATATATATATATATATATATATATATATATATATATAATGTGTGTGTGTGTGTGTGTGTGTGTGTGTGTGTGTGTGTGTGTGTGTGTGCGCGTGTGTGTGTGCGCGTGTGTGTGTGCGTGTGTGTGCGTGTGTGTGTGCGTGTGTGCGTGCGTGTGTGCGTGCGTGCGTGCGTGCGTGCGTGCGTGCGTGCGTGCGTGCGTGCGTGCGTGCGTGCGTGCGTGCGTGCGTGCGTGCGTGCGTGCGTGCGTGCGTGCGTGCGTGCGTGCGTGCGTGTGTGTGTGTGCGCGTGCGTGCGTGTGTGTGTGTGCGCGTGCGTGCGTGCGTGCGTGCGTGCGTGCGTGCGTGCGTGCGTGTGTGTGCGCGTGTGTGTGTGCGCGCGTGTGTGTGCGCGCGTGTGTGTGCGCGCGTGTGTGTGCGCGCGTGTGTGTGCGCGCGTGTGTGTGCGCGCGTGTGTGTGCGCGCGTGTGTGTGCGCGTGCGCGCGTGTGTGTGTGTGTGTGTGTGTAGCCGTATGCAGTAGCTAGCAAACATATCAACGTCGAGTCCATTTTTATTGGCGATGTTTTATTAACAGCAAAAAATGAGAATATTCACCACTGCAAGCGCTATAGTCCAGAGGAACATGGGAAAGAAAAATAGCAAAATAACAGGACAGTATCGAAACAAGTGCACGGGCTAACACGAACAACGAGCAATTTTTAAAAAGTATGCATAGACATATGCACGGCCTGTAGTCCGCGTTCGGTATGTAAACCGTAGAGTTATCCTGCACTTGTGCTGAAACGTCAAGGTAACTAGCATAAAACCATATAAACACACGCCGTATATTTGCAGTAGAGTGTTTTTTGCGCTTTTCACCCGCCGCCACCATCTAACTGCAGTCTATGGCAGTAGTCTCTGCGGGCTGTATCGCTTTCGTGATGAAATCAGATAAAGCAGAAAGAAAAACACCACGTTTCTTATTTTACATATATCGTATCATCCGTATTTCTACTTCTCGCGCGAAATCGTGAGAGAAAAAAAAATATGCAGATCCAGCGCACACCTTGGAATCTATGCGAAGCGAAGTTTTCGTGAAGCGGGTAATGAAATGCTATAAATTTGCCCATTTCACTCCTGCGGCTTTGGCGTAACGGAAACTGGCGTGCGCTTACTTGCTGTCGCGCATACCCGTGCTACGCGAGGTGACACACGCGGCGATCACCTCGCAAGAGCTAATTGGCGCTGGCACGATTAGAAGTGTAGTACGTGCGATTCTGGCTTTAATGGCTACAGCATCGGGCTGCTGTGCCTCCCTGGAGGGCAACGAACTCGCCCGCCCCAAGGCCCGAGAACTTATCGACCAGGCCCCGCAGGACACGGAAGAACTCGCTAGACTGACAGCTCAGCAAGAAATCACTTAACGCTACAGACTCGACCGCAGAACACTCCCACCACCGCATCCTCGGCTCACGAAGGCGCGAGAGACAAGACTCGCAGAGCGTTGCGAACCAACACGTTCCCGCACCCGAGGAGGCTTGGTCTCACGTTCCCTGCTCGACATGACGAACCATGTAAATACTGCGAACAGCTAGGAACACTGGGTCACGTTGTCATAAATTCCAAACAAAATCCAATCTATGCGTCCCCTACCCCCCACCCCCAAGAGAAGTTGAGACGGCGTTGTCCAGCTCCCGCCTCTCGGACCAGACCATGTTGGTTGAGAGGGCAGTCGCAGCCAAGACGTCGCAGGGATTCCCGTGAAGAGGGAACCACTCCTGCGAGTCAAGCCATCCTTAGGCTCATTAAATATGTTTCTTCTCTCTCTTGGATCTCGGCATCGGGCACGTAATTCCAAATGTTTTTAAAGTATGAGCTATTTAGCAAGACAACACTATAGCATTCCGCAGCCACTGTCGGTAAAGTCCGGGGTGGTTTGCCAAGAAATCTTCACCTTAAAAATAATAAAAAGGAAACGCGCGGCCATTACGTGTGCTTATAGTATGCTATAGTTACGATTATTCGAATACGAATACGAATATTCGAAGAAAACGACCACCGTATACGGAACCGCATATTTTCTCGTTTACAAAGCAACATGAGATATGCAGTTTGCGAGCAATACGTTTGGTAGAAAAATAAATCAGAATTATAAATGAACATTGACCGCATGCATCTAACACCTTTCACAAGTAGACGTCCGCCCAACTGAGGGCTTTGTATGTGATAAGCGGCCGCTTTCAATTATCTGGGGCGACGCGGCAATGACGGTGATGAAACAAGGGAAGAGCATGTTACCAGATGTATCTGCATAGTTGTTCTTGCAAAGGTAGGGAACTATGATACTACTGCACCACACATTGTTTTAAAGGGATGCAAACGTGGTGAAGATGGCCAAATAATAAATCGGAACGAATGGACATATACCCTGTCTAAAGGAGACCCATTCTGAGGGATCGAATGACTGGAAATTATTCAGCAGAAGTTGCCTGTCTCGTGAGTTCTTTCATAAACCGCTGGGTCGGCGCAACAACCACCGCTGTCCTGCAGCAGAATCATTCGGAACAGTCTTCACAGTCATTGTTTTTTTTTCTCCCTCGAGACTCCAGTAAGTGTTTTTTATCACTTGTATATTCGAGGGAGAAAATGAATATTCGACAACTTCTAAAAAGTGAATTCTCGTATTAAATACGAATCGAATATCAGGGACGATTCGATTCGCATTCGAAATTTCATATGTTCGCGCCCCCTTAGCTTATACCCTATTTTACTGTGTTTCTCTTAAGTGAGAATGAGGAGATACTGCAACTCACAGGTATCAATCTCAACTGCACATTCTTGTGTGCAAATGTAAAGTCTAAACTAACTACACGTAGCAAAGCGCTCCCAGTAGAGGATAGTTGTACTTGAAGTGGGACCAAATACTAAGAAGCTTTAAAAATAAAGCGCTCAAAATTTGCGCGTGCAATATGCTCTGTTATGTGCTACTCTGAAAATGCGCGATGTCATGTACGCTTTGGGGCGTGCGAGCACGCTATGCTGCCTTTAGTGTGTATACCTCTAAGGAAGCCATTTATGTCCGCTCTTCGTAAAGCTTCTATTCCTGCCCGAAATCTGACTCGTCGTCACTACAACACGCTCTGTCATCACAATAGAACTGGAATTTCAGTCACGACAAAAGCTTCAGGCTTACGAGTCTGGTGGCTGCCACTACTGCACCGCCAACTTTGTCGGGACTATACACGCACGACTTCGTCTTTATACTACAGAAATTTCAGTTCCCACTAGAATTTCAGTCGTAGCGATGGCTATATCTACCTTATACGACCAGAATGGCAGTCGTTGCGACGGAAATCCTTTTTATCGACCTGGATGTATTGTTTACCGTCGTTATTATGAAAAGTAAATTGTTTAGGTGCTTCCTGGAACTCGAAAGCACAGGTACTAGAGCAAAACTGTCACATTTCTTTTCTTGTTTGTCTTTCCCGCTGCACTTGAAGCGTATGAAATATGGTAATGTCCTCTCGCCTCCTTATGGGATCGGAAACCCGTTATATCCCTCTCGAAATTTAGCACAGTAACTTGTATTGTTCAATTATACACGATGTTTTGTTTTATTTTTAGATTCTACAGACTCTTTATAAAAACGTTATAAGCGCAGTGAAAGGGGCGTTTTTGCAGAGGAGTTCCTAGGCGAGGCCGACATACAAGTGGCGCTGATAACGTGAGCTTCGGAAGACTAATTAACAAAAACTCGATAAAGAACTTTTTACTAGTCATTTAGCTAGGGGCAGTTGTTCAACTGGCCAATTTGCAAGCAGTCACACTTTCTTGCTCTCTCTCTCTCTCTCTCTTTGTTTTTATCTTGAAAGTCGCACCTAATATCGAAACCGAGCACCGAGGGAACGCAGAAAAAGCGGCCGCTCTGTCATATCAGACGGAAACGCCCCGTTACGGCAAGCGCGAGGAAGGTTGCAACTGAACTTCTCGGCCACTCGCGGCAGCTACTGATACGGCACGCTTTGCTAGGCAAACATATACGGCTCTGTGCCGGGTCAGAATTTTCCACGATATGCTGTCATTCAAACTTCGCCCCACACTTCTTTACGGGGCGTTTCCATCACACGAAGCAGTGGGCGCTATGAAACTCGATTATGAATAACTCAAATCAGGAACTATTTTCAAGATTTAAAAGAAGACGAAGAATGGGGTGCATTAAAATGTAACTGCCTCCAACCCACAAACCAAACGATAATAACCGAATTTCGTTAGCCTTCTGAAGCTCACGTTATTAGTGGCTAAGTATGTCGACCTCACCGAGGAACTGCTCTGCAAGAACGCCACGTTCTTGCAGAGCAGTTCTCGTTTGTGCAGCGGCTGAGCATGGCCGCGCGGGCGTTCTGCTGAAAGCGATCTGCGATGAGTCAGCCGCGCGGTCCCTATACTGAAAGCGATCTGCGATAAGTACAGAGTCCAGGTGCGTCGAAGTCTCATAGCTTCGTGCGCACTGTGTTACCGTCGCTTAGTTCGCTTTGAAGCGAGAGGCAGCACGAAGGTCAATTTTGCTCGCAGCTGCTGCCGCTCTTCCTGTGCGCGCGTGACACCGTGCTTGTTAATTTAGTTGGCGAATGTTTACCGAGGTTATACAGCCAACAATACTTGCATCCTTTCTTCGTAAAGCTGTCTACTATTTTGTTATCATAATCGATGCTTGGCTTTTCGGCCGAAACTGCGACTTTTTTTGCTTGATGAGACGTCGGAGTGGTTTTCGCGTGCATTTTGTTTTCATCCATACGTGCGTAGCGTTACAATTTAACGTGATAGGAATAGAATCTTGAATAAACGCAACGAAAAAGTTGAACGTTTTGTTTTAATATCTGACGCAGACTGAGACAGCAAATTCGTAGGGAGGAAAAAAATTCATGTTTTAAGAACTTATGAATATATCTTGCGTTACCTTTCGTGTTCTTCCGACTTCGGTGCTTTGGACTGAATGGTGACAAGTAAGAAAAAAATGAAAAGAACGAAAGGAGAGAAATGAGCCAGTTGGCATTCACAAGCAGCCTCCTCTGAGAGAAACAGGCCGAACTTGACATGCATTCAGTGCTCCACAACCGAGCTTGTTTCGTCTTCTGGCTACACGCACGCCTTTTATTTGCGTTTTTCTTTTTTATGTCCCAAATGCTATTTGAAGTTGTATTCTTTCCGAATATTTACTCCTCGAGACAGTCCGCCATTTTCGTCCAGTTCCAACGCTGTAAATATGCCAGTCGCGTTCGTGCTATAGCTGGCAGGCGCTCGTTCGAGACCTTCCAGCAGACGTTTCGGCATGAACCTGGGGGAATGGAAAAGTCTTTCTCTTCGCAGCTGCGCTTCTCTAGTACAATGGCCACTCCGAAACAATAAGTGAGATGTCCTCAAGCAAGTGCAGCTCTAGAGTGCGAAAGCGAGCAGCTCGCTCGTCACCTGTTCCCCCGGACTTCGCTGTACACGAAGGTACCCGGAGGTTGGCTGGCCGCGTGTAAAAAACCGAGGCGCTGTAGCTATCGGCCGCGTCGTTGCCTAATTGCCGCCCGCCTGAGATGCGCAGTAAATGCGCGGTGTTCGACCAATTCGCTACGGATCGACGTTTTCGCGGCGCCGGGCAGTTGCGCGAAGGACTGCTTGCGACTTATTTCGGCATGACCAGCAGGTGCCCGGCCGTAGTCCTGTCTCCAGCATACGCCGCCCGTGGAGCTTTTCTTGATATAATACCTATACAACACAACGCCGTGAAAACATTTGTAAGCGCATCAGAGTGGCGTTCCCTCTTGAACCTGGGCCGAACCTGAGCCCCAAATTGTTTTCTCCTCTCGTGCACCTCGCTGAGGACAGAAGTCAGGGTATTCCGAAAAATATTTCACCTTTTCGCTTTATATACCTAAATGTACGACGTGCATAAATATTTGTACACCGTGGGCCTTCAACACACACCCCCAAAATTGCTTCCCGTTACGCGACCCTCAATATGAATCAATGTAAAGCTATAGTAAAGATAATTGCGTCACCGTGTTGCAACTGGAAGCGCCGAATTATGTCTGCTGGGGCAGGACGGAAGGGGGGCAGCGACGGGTTTGAGAGGAAGCGACGCGGGTGCTTATATTTCCCACAGCAAGGAGACAAGAAATATTCCTGGAAGAGAAACAAGAGACTGACGTGAAGGACGACCGTGAAAACGGAACGGAAAGGGGGAACTGAGAAAGCAGGAAACAAAGACAAATGAAAGAAAACCAGAGATGGTGTTTAGATGCTCAGAGATATAATTTAGCTGCCAGACCACAGCTGGCACAAACAAAAACAAAAAATGAAGAAAAAGCGGCCATCTCAAGTTCCTCTCGACGAAAAACCTAGACAACGAAGGACAAAAAAAGAAAAACTGGGAGAGATAGGGCTGGTGGATACGTGGAATAGATAGGGCAGCGCATGACTTACGGAACCTCACCGTTTTCTTGAGAACTGGCTTGGTTTTCTTATGAAACGACATACGTACGTACGTACGTACATACATACATACATACATACATACATACATACATACATACATACATACATACATACATACATACATACATACATACATACATACATACATACATACATACATACATACATGTTGGTCGTGCACTCAGCATTCGTGCACTCGCAATATGTCATTTGAACCGCCGCACCGCAAAACTCTATTTAGCGAATTTTCAATATTACGAACAAGTAACGACCTCCGTCGATATCCATAAGGCATAATGCCATTACATTTTCGACAGAATGAAACGCGTTCAGTCTTCATTCCTATTCAGCTATTCCTTAATGAAGAAAAAAAAATGCGTGAAAGTAAAATTAAGAACTCAGCTGCTGTATGAGGCTATAATAAAAGATCTGAAGTGCGCCATCAATCCACAAATTGATAACCGGCTGTAATCGCGATATTTAGTTGCGAGTAATTTAGTGCATATACTTATGCAGTCATCCAGACTGACATAGCATAGTGTCCCGCCCACACGCACTCAGTGCTCACTCTCTCCCTTTTTCCTCTTTCTATTCCCCACCCCCAGTCATCATCATCATCAGCCTGGTTACGCCCACTGCAGGGCAAAGGCCTCTCCCATACGTCTCCAACTACCCCGGTCATGTATAGTTGTGGCCATGTTGTCCCTGCAAACTTATTAATCTCATCCGCCCACCTAACTTTCTGCCGCCCCCTGCTACGCTTCCCTTCCCTTGGAATCCAGTCCGTAACCTTTAATGACCATCATTTATCGTCCCTCCTCATTACATGTCGCGCCCATGCCCATTACTTTTTCTTGATTTCAACTAAGATGTCATCAACTCGCGTTTGTTCCCTCACCCAATCTGCTCTTTTCTGGTCCCTTAACGTTACACCTATCATTCTTCTTTCCATAGCTCGTTGCGTCGTCCTCAATTTAAGTAGAACCCTTTTCGTAAGCCTCCAGGTTTCTGCCTCGTACGTGAGTACTGGTAAGACACAGCTGTTATACACTTTTCTCTTGAGGGATAATGGCAACCTGCTGTTCATGATCTGAGAATGCCTGCCAAACGCACCCCAGCCCATTCTTATTCTTCTGATTATTTCAGTCTCATTATCCGGATCCGCAGTCACTACCTGTCCTAAGCAGATGTATTCCCTTGCCACTTCCAGTGTCTCGCTACCTATCGTAAACTGCTGTTATCTTCCGAGACTGTTAAACCTTACTTCAGTTTTCTGCAGATTAATTTTTAGACCCACCCTTCTGCTTTGCCTCTCCAGGTCAGTGAGCATGCATTGCAATCGGTCCCCTGAATTACTAACCAAGGCAATATCATCAGCGAATTGCAAGTTACTAAGGTATTCTCCATTAACTCTTATCCCCAGTTCTTCCCAATCCAAGTATCTGAATACCTCCTGTAAACAGCCTTTGCGGAATCCTGCCTGGTCCTTTAGTTGACGGAAGTCTAAGGTGTTCCGGATTCTATTTGCAATAACATTAGTAAATAATTTGTAGGCAACGGACAGTAAGCTGATCGGTCCACAATTTTTCAAGTCTTTGGCGTCCGCTTTCTTATGAATTAGGACTAGGTTAACGTTCTTCTAAGATTCCGGTACGCTTGAAGTCATGAGGCATTGCGTATACAGGGTGGCCAGTTTTTCTAGAACAATTTTCCCACTATCCTTCAACAAATCTGCTGTTACCTGATCCTCCCCAGCTGCCTTCCCACTTTGCATAGCTCCCAAGGCTTTCTTTACTTCTTCCGGCGTTACTTGTGGGTTCTCGTCTCTCCGCTAAGCCCCGGTAGCACAGGAAGTGCCCGCTTTTTAGCACTGTATATGCTGCTTTCGTCCTCCTAACTTCACTGAGCCCTATTATATCCCATTTACTGCCCTCTAATTCCTCCAATAGCACTGCTAGACTCGCCTCACTAGATAACGTTCTAGTGTTGAACGTTGCCAGGTTCAGATTCCAATGGGGGCCTGTCCGGAACCAGGGAGTCTTAGCACCCTCTGCTGCGTCGCCGGTCTGACCGCCGCCGTGGTCAGTTGCTTCGCAGCTGCTGGGGACTGAGGGCCGGGGTTTGATTGTTGTGTTCATATAGGAGGTTGTGGCCAAGTACTGCACCAGGGTGGCCAATCCTGCTCTGGTGAGGGAGTGCGTTACCGGTTCTGGTCACCGGGATCAGGCCACACTCCAGGCCTGTTTATGCAATTTTATGAACACGCGAATTTTTTTTAATCCAGTGGGAAAATGCGCGGCACCGGGATTCGAACCACGGTCCTCCTGCGCGCGAGGCGAATGTTTTACCTCTACGCCACCGCTGCACCCAGTATAGGGTAGCAAACCGGATGCTCTTCTGGTTGACCTCCCTGCCTTTCCTGTCCTTGCTTTCTCTCTCTCTCTCTCAGACTGCCACAATTAAGTTAGGAGCAACCGAATGAAAGTTCTTCCGGTTGCCGCTCTTAAAGAAAAAGGTAAAAAAGGCTTGCAGCACACGCACGCACACACGCGCGCACTCAAGCGCGCACTGAAGCACACAATAAACGTGCGATTAGATAAAGGCACACGAAATAAAATAAAATTATAACAGCATTGCACTTTAAAAACGAATGTGCTCCATAAGTTCTGCCTACAATAATCAGACGACATCACATGACAGACAATATATAAGAACTCTTATGATTTTATATGGCTGTAACCATGGGATCATTGAAAATGATGGTTGTGAAGCATGTATTTGTTAATTTTTTTAGAACATACTGGCAGTCCGAAGACCAAGCAGGCGTGGCATAATACAACGAAAACTAAGAAAGTAAATTCAAACAATATACAAAAATTGGAAGTAGTGAAAACATGTTTCAGTATTAGAGCACACTATACTAACTACATACGGTTAAAAGTCATTCAACACAGCAAAGCATTTGTCGCATACATTCATATGCAATGTGATATTGACAGCCATCATAGTTTGAATCCTATGGTCATGAAGAAAACGATACATTATATTCAAATTCAAAGGTTATCCATTTACAAAAAGGCTTCCGATGGTAAAGCGTTCCATTCATTGACAGTCCGTGGAAAAAAGGAATACATGAAAATATTAGTACGTGCGAAGTATGGTTCAAGGATGTGAGCGTGTGTATGTCTGGTTTCTCTAGAATGTCGATGTCTTAAGTAGGTTTCAGGACTAATGTTGAATTCGCGGATGTAAAGCGAGTTGAGTCTAGTAATCGCTCTTTGGTGCTTTAAGACAGGAATGCTGTTAGTGGCCATGAGCGTTGTTGGTGAGTCATTCTTCTGGTAAGCATTAATGATGAAACAAACCGCTTTTCCTTGCACCATTTCTAGTTTTTAATGTTTTTCTTTAAATTTGGGCTCCAAACGGCACTTGCATATTCTGATTTGGGTCGTATAAAAGCATTATAGACCAATAGTTTGATATCTGATGGTGCCGTCTTTAGCTTGGGTCGCAAGAAACCGAGCTTTTTGACGCATGTGAGCAGATCTTATTAATAAGCTGGACAATGTCAGACTATTTGTAATTGTGACGCTAAATTTTTGTACTCGTCGACCTCAGTTAAAGGACAGTTGTTAAGGAAATACCTATGAAATAGCAGACATTTCTTATTTGATATATGCATAAAAACGTATTTGTCACTGTTTATATTACATAGACCAGTCTTCGCACCACTTAGAAACAGCATACAAATTAGTTTGGAGGCATTGGTGGTTCTTCACAGTATTAATGCTGCAAAAATGCGTATATTTACTTCTGATGCATCTATTGGTGTAGCGATGTCATTTATATAAATCAAACAAGGACAGGGCCTAGAACGCTGCCCTGAGGGACTCCCGATGATATGGGCAGTGTGCCGGACATGCAATATTTATTTGAACATAATGTTATCGATTGCTAAGATAAGAACGAATCCAGTTAATGAGGTTAATTGGAAGGCCTATACTACGTAATTTAGAAATGAGTTTGCTGAGTGTAACAAGGTCAAAGGCCTTACTAAAATCTAAGTAGCATCAATCTGATTCGTATTATCAAGAGACAAATCAAACTCGTGGATTATTGTGATCAATTGTGTCGTTGATGACAATTTTTTTCCTAAAAGCACGTTGGAATGGCGACAACCTGTTTTCTTCAAGAAACGAGGTAATACAATGTGTGACTACATGTTCCAATAGTTTAGATGACGTGCAGGTTAAAGATATAGGCCTGTAGTTTGCAATGCTTAGACGGTCGCCTTTTTTAAACACTGGCACTACACTGGCCATACGCCAGTCATCAGGAATTACAGAGCTGTCGAAAGAAAGACGGAACGATTGCGTTGAAATATGTGCATTCGGTTCAGCATACCTGCGCAAAAATGCGTTTGGGATATTATCCGGACCAACTAAGGATTTAGTGTTCATGTTAAGCAGTAAATACACCCGCATATGTTATAAACTTGGGGGATAGTACTAGAAGTACGTCATCAGGCGTTGAATCATGATGGGAAATGGTAAATACGGATGAGAAGTAACTATTTACCTGCTTAGCAATTTCAGATGCATTATTGACAAAGCACCCCTCAAAGGAAATTTGACGCGGTACAGTACTTGTGTCCTCTAAATAACGCGAGGATTTTTCGGGGATTTTCTTTATCAAAAATACGTTACTTTTTTTTTAGAGAGCGAGTGAAACATGATCTGCTGTTCAAGCAGCCAGAAAGTCGATCTCACTGCGTCACCAGTGTGTGACCCACCCCAAGAGAATCCTTTGTCCGCTACCGATAATTGCGGCAGCACTGGACTCGCGCATGTTTCATTGCGCGCTTTGGATTTGCCTGACCTCCATCATTTCATGCTTGCGTGGGCATTCTATTTTTTTTAATTTTCCTTCATTAGTAGCTGTTTATGTTGTCATGGAACAGCAACTTGTCAATCCGCACTTTGCAAATTTGCCATGCCGAGGAATGGCGCCGCTGAGGCGTCGCAGATATCGCGTAGAAACCGATTTCAGAACGCTCGGTCTCGGCGGTCAAGCGTGGCAGACACGAATGAGTATTTGTCCCATTCGACTGGAACGATTCTGCGAAAGTATGACCGACTAACCACCGTAAAGCCTTGCAGTCTTCTTGTTCAGGGACATCGCGCGAGCTTATTTAGCCGCGCTGTATAATGACGCGAGAGCTTCACAAGCTAATATAGGCAGCGGCTTCGCCATTGGACGAGGGCCAACTGTCTCGTGATCAGTGATTTTTTCGAAGCGTAGCTGAACCGAGCTATAGCGGCCAGGATGCTGCTTCGAAGAAGCATGCGGAGAAGGTCGGTGAAACATGGTCTTTGTTTTTTAATGACTCCTTGTTCGATTTTGACATGTACTTGACGTGAGAAATGGCAGTGCCCCTTACCAAAAAGAAAGAAAAAAGAAAAAAAGAAGCCTGGAGTCGGTTTTGTGCGCGAAATCGTTAGTGCTTTGAAGAACTCAAGCCCATTATGTTCCCATAAAGGCGAGTGCCTGCGGTGTGCTCATGGTTCGTTGCGCCCATATTTTACGGCTGTGCACGGTGACGATTTCATGGAAGTCGCCCGCTCAGCAGCTCAACTTTCTGTGCTTCTGAGATACTTGTCACCTTTTTCTGTTCTTCCATCTTAGCACCGCTCTTTGCATGGCGTGAAACTGATTCTTTGAAGTTTTTCCACCATATATCATTAACCCTTCGCGTCTGGTTGCAAATAATGAATACTTATAGTTTGCTAAACCTGCATTTACCTATCATGAAGTGATATATATATATATATATATATATATATATATATGACCTCGGTTTGCGCCCCAGCTGTAATTTCCCTTATGCTGTCCTTGTTGCCTTTGTTGGCTTCTTATGATATATCACTAATAAAAATCGGCCCTCAGTTTCCTTTCTTCTGTATTATATATATAAGCGTCCTTTATTCTTTACCCTTTACTGCTGACCAAATTCCTGCAATAGCCCTTTCTGGGATGGAGTATGTTGACATAAATAAATGCAAGCATATAAATAAAACACAGCTGCCCTTTTCTTTTGTCTCGGTGGCAGAGTCATGCTGATTGCGTTTTCTTTTGTCCCAGTGATGCCATCACGTCACCAGGGCTGTCTTCTCTCCTGCAATGTCATTACGTGACCGTCAATCAAAAGTTCGATGCCGGCTCTGCCCCGTCGATGGGTGGTCTGGCATAATACAAGGGATCGCGCACGCTTCCACGCGGCACAATGATTTTCCTGCAACTGGCCGTGAAGTCCGCCAGCTGTAATAAGGTCTGCAGCGCTTCTTTCCTCAACGCATAGCACACAAAAGGAACTGCTTGCCTGCGGTGCCCTTTTCTTTGAAGCGTAGTTGTGTCCCAGATCATGATGATGATAATGTGAACATGCTAGCGTCGGGGATTGACAAGCACACCTGCCTAACGCACGTTTCTACAAGATTATAACTATAGTCACGCTAGTCTTGCAAAAGCAAACATTACTGAAACAACACGATTTTGAGAAGCTCATCAAATTTCGAAGGGAAAAAAGTGGTCAGTATTAAGAAAAAGCGCAGGAGCGTACAGACCTTTGTACACGCACGACATTACATAGTTTGATAAAAGAAACAAGCAGCTGTATCGGGGGTACTCAGGTACGGAAAGGAATATTGGGAGGGAGTTTGGGGGGAGGGGGGCGGTATGGTATCCGCGGACCGCTTGTAAGCGTAGCCTTTGAAGTAGCGGGCATTCTTATGTTCGCGAAATGTCGCCACCATGACCATCCATAGCCGGCAAACCACGACTCATTCCAGAGTCTCTGTTCGCTCTAAATGCGAAGAACTGCGCAACTTTTTTGTGAGTCATCCTTTTTACATATCCTCTTTATTGTCTAGTTTCCGCAGGCGTCATCCCTATCAATTATAGTTCAGGGCAAGTATGTGCCGACCTTTTGTGTATATGGTGCACTTCTGCGGTCTTTTTATTCCGTTTTCCTCGATATTGCGTTGGACATTCTCGTCCGGGTGGCCTTTATCGCTGCGCCGGTAAAGAGCCGCGAGCGAGCCGCATGGTGGCAGCCAGTCTTGTTTTCCGCCTCGCCTTTTTCGCGGCCAACGCAAACGCTGCAGGCGTCAGCGCTCTCCCGCCGTGTGCCGCAACGCGTGCCCCGAGCTATCTCGGAACGACGCAGGGCTGACGTGCTTGCACGCAGTAGGCAGGACGTCGCGGATGTCACTGCCGGTGTCGGGTGCTTTACTGTCTCAACGTCTGAAAAACAGTCGGCCGCGAGCGCCGTCTCATTAACGGAGTGCCGTTTTCCGCGCGGCGTTGCACGCCGTGGCATGTGGAAGGCACGTGCCTAATAGAGCGACCATTCAGTCTCGTCGCAGAAAAGACAACGTTCGTGATGATGCGCCGGAATGTCATCTCCAATGGCAGAGTTAATTGCGAGGATGTTCGAAAAAAAGGATGAGCAAACTGCTTCTACTGCTTTGTGGGGTAAACGAGTCGGCTCTCAGAAAACTACGAATGAGAAATGGAATGATGAAGGCAAGCGGCACTGCGATATCGACGGCTACAAGCGTTCAATCGGAGGAACGAAAATTCGGTGCCTATGCAGCTGCTTGACCCGTCGAGAGCTGCGAGCAGTGGTGAAAATTTAGCCGTCGTGATTGATTGATTGATTGATTGATTGATTGATTGATTGATTGATTGATTGATTGATTGATTGATTGATTGATTGATTGATTGATTGATTGATTGATTGATTTTTGTGTCTTGAAAGCATCACTGTGACTATAGAGAACGCCGCAGTGCAGTGCTCCAGATTATTGTATTCTCCTGGGGTTTATTTATTTATTTATTTATTTATTTATTTATTTATTTATTTATTTATTTATTTACTTATTTATTCAAGTACCTCACATGCTTCCGAAGGAGTATTGCGTCAGGGGAGGATACAGGAAATTAGCAAAAAGAAAGGAGTACAAAGAAATTATACATTGTTAGCGAGTAAACATGAAAGAACAAATTTCTAACATTTATTTAACGTGCACCTAAATCGAAGTGGCATAAGCGTCTTGTGTTACGGCCCCAATAGGAAGGTGGCCACTGCGGCCGGGAATGAAACCTGCAGCCGCATGCTGAACAGCGTATCGCCATAGCCACTGAGCCACCGTATAGTGACCACGCGTGAAACCTCGTGAGATTCACTGACGCAAGAGTTGCGAGTATGTATGAGCATTTCCTCATTTTTCCGAAGAAAAGTTCGCGACAAGCGAAACCCTAGTTAACCTCCATACCTTTCCCAATCTCCGTCTCTCTCTCCGACTGTTTCTGGGTGGCCACGCGTGAAACCTCGTGAGATTCATTGACGCAAGAGTTGTGAGTATGTATGAGCATTTCCCCATTTTTCTGAAGAAAAGTTCGCGACAGGCGAAACCCTAGTTAACCTCCATGCCTTTCCCAATCTCCGTCTCTCTCTCCGACTGTTTCTGGGTGGCCACGCGTGAAACCTCGTGAGATTCATTGACGCAAGAGTTGTGAGTATGTATGAGCATTTCCCCATTTTTCTGAAGAAAAGTTCGCGACAGGCGAAACCCTAGTTAACCTCCATGCCTTTCCCAATCTCCGTCTCTCTCTCCGACTGTTTCTGGGTGGCCACGCGTGAAACCTCGTGAGATTCATTGACGCAAGAGTTGTGAGTATGTATGAGCATTTCCCCATTTTTCTGAAGAAAAGTTCGCGACAAGCGAAACCCTCGTTAACCTCCAAGCCTTTCCCAATCTCCGTCCCTCTTTCCGGCACTTTCTGTGTGTCCAAAACTGATACAGCGCGAATTGCTCTGGCGTCATCACTCGCCAACGCATTCGTGTCCAAGTTGTCATCCTGAAGTTAGACGTCGATATTATCTCATCACATCCTAGTGTTGTTCCCTGATCTTTTTCCAATTATATCGTCAATAAGATTGCTCAGTTCTCACAAATCGTGCAGAGGCTGCTGACTGATGCGTAGAAAACGATTCGTGCGCGAACGTGTGCAGCGTACCTAGCGCGACATAACGACAGATATTACGGATCCGGCAGCACCACCACACTGTCCTTGTCTCGTTCCCTACTATCACAATATGTTCTTACGACTGAAAGTGTTTTAAGTAGCCAGGAGGCTTCAGGCTGATGACGATGTTGAGGAATAGGTGCAAACTGTTCTGAAAGCTCAAGGGAATTTTTTTCTCACGGTGAAGTATGCACGTTCACATCAGTGAGAAGTGTGGTGACAATACCGACAATCTTGTTGTAAATTTAGATATTCTAAGTTTAAATGAAATATTCATCTAAACACATTAACTTTTCTCTGACCTCTTGAAACAACCTGACATTTAGAAGTGAATGAGGACGATGAACTGTACCTTTATTGTGAAACCAACAGGTACTGCGATGTCCTTTGGTTTACATATACCTACTTGGTTTGTTTAGTTCAGCGTCGTTTGGACATACAATGTCACGGACTAAGAGGGTAGAGGCAATTGCACACTGCCTGACAAGAGTCCCGCCATCCGTACATTTCTCAGTAATGAGCAGGAGCGACAATGCTATTTTGGGACAGCACCGAAATAAATATTTGACAGCAGAAGGACAATGAAACAAATTAAGACGAGATCGTCTGTATCGTCAGTCTGTGTGTCACATTTTTTCCTATGCGCGTCACGCAAGAGCGGCAGAATAGAATGACAAGCTTGGAAATGCTTTAGGCGTTGGTCTAAGTTACGTATATCTTTATTTCATCTCAGTACGTTGCGTAGAAGATAAGATAGTGCCTAAGAAACGTTAGTTTACTTATATTTGCGTGCACAGTAAACAATCTTGATGGTTCACAGCTCATGAGAAATCCTACAACTCTTAACCAAAAGGTTCCGCTTGGGCGTTCTTCGGTTTTCCGGCAGTTTCTTGGTAATTGCCGAGTCTCGCTAGCTGTCTTTGCAGACACTAAAACTTGTCGAGAGGTGCCGTCATTATTGTCACTTAATGACTCAATACAACAACCCTTTCCCTTGCCAGGCGCCTAACGAGTGAGGGGACAAGTGCAGAAACCTCCTCATGGTGAAAGAATATTGGCCACTGAGACGTCTCGCGTCCTCCTCAACTTCTCGACATTCCAGATGTGTTTACTTAGGTGCCGAGGATGTCTTGAAAACTCAGCATGCCAGTAATAAGCTTAAAGTATCTAAAATTTTCGCACTGCGTACCAAAACCGCATTCAAATATATACTGGTCGGTCATGCAGCGATCAGTTTCCAGAATCCGGAAGACAAAGAGCGTTGAAACTATCTCACACTACACCTTCAACTTCGCAGAACTTAACGTGATTATCTCTGCATTGACGTTCATATGCCTACAAAGATATCCATGACAATGGGTAATTCTAAGCCATTTTCCAAGCATTGCTACTTTCGGTAGAAACATCAGCTTTTGAACAGGGAACGATACTATAGTATACGAGATACAGAATGCTTACGTCAGAGCAAAAAATACAGCATCATGATATCACAGTTCAGTGAGTCCCAAGTCATTGTTTAATTGCAGGGATGTTGCTGTTGTTGCCGTAGCATGGCGGTACACATATAAAAGCATGAGAGAGTCTTCGTTACTCTTTGTCAGAAAGAATAATGAGACTTAGGGTTGAGCATTAGCTAAGATCCAAGTACAAAGTTCAATATGCCAATGAAGGTGAGGAAACAGTCACATGTAGATTACAAAATGGCGTGGCCTACGCGAAGTACTTCTTCGGAAGAATATGAAGAGCAAATATCCCCAGTATGCTGCTGTGAAGAATCCAATGAAGACATTAAACACCTCCTTTACTGTCACAAAAATTCGGCCTGCTGCCGAAAACTAAAAAAAAAACTCAGAAAACTAATAAAAGGAAAGAAGACCTCTGTCGACGGAGAATATATTTATGTAAGTGGCTTACAGAAACTTCACAAATACAGGCAGCGCGTGCATGCTACTATAATAAATGTTCCTGGCCTCATGCATTTTAGGTTTCAGAGTAGTTAAGAGAAGCTAACAACGAGTCATGGCTCTTATTAAGCTAACTATTTCGTTTGCGCCGATGCTTGATGTGACGTATCAGTTGGATTATTTCTGTTGTGTTATGGATTTTACTTTACGTATCGTTTGGGAATAAATCTTTCGGGGCACTCATTCACAGTACACTGAGCTTAGTCTAGTAAATTGTTACGCAAGAATTAGTGCTGTAGAGCAAGAAATTATCCGAGGATGACGCGAGAATATTATTGTCACAAATGTCATCACCATAGTTGAAATAGGAAATTTTCTTGTGGAACAGATTTCTCACCTTTAAGTACATGCTGAGATTTGCGAAAACTGTCCTATGGTCGAGAAAACCACCGACAAAGGTGCACTCATATTCACTTTGCACCAGCTATTCCGTGAGACAAACAAGATATGGCATAGAATTCTCCAGCATGGGAGCTTTCAATGAAAGTAAACTGAGAGGCAGACGTGAGGCTGTCCAAAACATCACAATGCAGATGTTAGGTGCTTGACAGGCTTGAAGCCAGGTGGCATTATGTCATGGTGACTATAGTCACAATATCACATAATGAAAGATGTGCTTTCTGCGCTGGCAAACGAGCTAAATGGTGTGATGGTAGCCGTAAACGGTACCGAATGTGTGCTCTGAGAGAGAGAGATAACGAGAAAGAGAGAAATAAAAGAGATTATAAAGGAAAGGAGGTTAACCAGAAGATAGATATTCAGTTTGCTACCCATTACTGGGGGAGGGGTAGCGGGACACAGAAAGATATAGAAAAGTGCACACACATGGAAACAGTGGGAGAGGGCGAAAAAGGAATGAAAAGAAAAACATACAAAGGAACGCACGAGGGTCGCAGTCGTTCAAGCCGATCGCTTGACTCGAGGAACCTCAGCAGCGCCTTCATCGCCTTCTACTGTGAAGATCCCATCAGCCGGCACTCCGAGATCGTCTGCTCAGAAAACGGCCGGTCATCGAGGCGTGCCAATGCCGTCACGAGCGACTGCTCCTGGGAGCTGTAGCGAGGACACTAACAGAGGATATGTTCGATTGTTTCCGCGCTGCTGCAACTATCACAGGCAGCACTGTCAGCCATACCGATGCGGCAAGCAAATGCATTCCTTGAAATACACGCCAAGCCACAGTCGGCAGAGAACAGTTGTCTCGATTCGGGATAGTCCAGATGGAATGCGTAGTCGAAGGGATGGGTACAGGCGGTGCAGTCGAGTACGTAGGAAAGCTGGGGCGCTATAATGTAAAACTATTCCAAACTTTTCTATTCCAATTCTGCTATCAGCCCTCCACGATTGGTCAAAAACTTTTTTCAACCACTCCCACTTCACCTGTCTGTCACGCGACGTCACGAAAACCGTGATACCTCCCCATCTGATATGATGTGTACACACTGATTATGCATGATTTGATGGAAAAAATGAACACAGTTATTTCTGATTTGACGCCTTTTCGCCATTAGCCTCCGGCTATTCGTCAAGTTTTCGGGCTTCACCCATACACCTGCCTGTCACGCGACGTCACAAAACCGCGAAAACTCACCGCGTCAAAGTGACGTGTACGCATTAAAGATGCATTAATATGCCGAACAAAACTGAATTTTCTTCTGAATAGCCGCAGGCTGCCCCGTTCCGAAAGGAATAAAAGATGGCTGCCGCCGATCGCTCAGGTGCTGGCTACTCGCACCTGCCGGAGAGCATGGGTGTATTTGCGCATAATAAAACTTCTTGCGTGGCCGTGTAACGTTTTCGAGCACTTTCGGCACGTTTATGACCTCATTCTGCCAACTCTTTTTTGCTGAGTGTCCCTTTTAGCGTCATTCTTAAGCTTCCGTTGCATGCCGCCGCGATTTTCGACCAGCCACCGCAAGCTAAGTAAGGGAAAGCCGACCAACCGCAGACGCCGGCACCACCCTCTTCATCCGGTTATCGATTTTCATTGCACTGGCTCTGTCCCATCGAATCCCTCTCCACTTGAGCGTTCTCCTTGCCTCTCGTCAGCCAATTAGATACAAGCCACTCAGTGTAGGCACTGTTATTCGTTTTTCAAGCAAACAAAAGTGACCTCCTATGAACGAGGAGAGCGTTTTATTGGTGTGTTCAGACAACACTGCGGGTGGCCACCCGGTGCTTGCGTCGGTGGTTACGCAAATTTGACGTCAGGAGACTGGAATAGAAACATATTGGAATAGTTTTACGTTATAGGGCCCCTGGCATGTTCCACGTGGATCATGTGGCATCACGCGCTAGTATGCGAAGCATTGCTGCTGCGTCAGTTATTGATAGCGGGATTGGTTCCTTCACAGCATCTTCGTTAGCCCTCCTAGCAGCAGCATCGGGGTTTTCGTTGCCCATGATGCCGCAGTGGCCTGGGAGTCACTGAAAAGTGACGTCATGTTCTTTCTCTGCTAGCTGGGGATATAGCTGCCCTATTTCCAGCACAAGTTGGTCTTGTGGTCCACGACGTAGAGCGGGTAGCAAACAATGCAGGGCTGCCTTCTAATCGCTGAATATGCTCCATCTTCGTCATAGATCTTCATGGATCATGCGAACCCGCCGTGGTTGCTCAGTGGCTATGGTGTTGGGCTGCTGAGCACGAGGTCGCGGGATCGAATCCCGGCCACGGCGGCCGCATTTCGATGGGGGCGAAATGCGAAAACACCCGTGTACTTAGATTTAGGTGCGCGTTAAAGATCCCCAGGTGGTCGAAATTTCCGGAGTCCTCCACTACGGCGTGCCTCATAATCAGAAAGTGGTTTTGGCACGTTAAACCCCATAATTTAAATGGATCATGCGAAATGCATGATCCGTGCCATCCACTGATGGCTCGACAGCTGTGGACGGATCTGCAGGAGCTGTGGTCTTTCACAAAAAGCCGTAACCATTCAGTTAAAACTTCTCACTGGACAACATCGACTGCTCCGGAGCTTGCTGCACTTCGCAGCGTATTTTGCGCTCTGGGCGTCTCAACAGCGATATATGTGGTTATCTGGTGCTCCTGTGCAATGGAAGCTGTTGTAGCTGTCGAACATCTCAAGATATCAAGACCTGTTCGAAGGGCTTCAGGTTGTACGATCTATAGTATGTAGCATGCAGATGAAGTTTGCAAATACTTACACTTGTCTTCAAAATCTCTATACGCCGCATAGTTTGCATACTATGTATAGGTTATTCTACGTCTACCATTAATGAAAACTCCCGAGACAAAGAGAATTAAGGAATATATTGGCGGCTGTGTGCATCCAAATGCAGGTGAAAAAAGAACACGCTGAACATGTGCCAACTTGCACAATCCCAAATCCAGTTCCAGCGAGGCAGAGACGGAGACAAAGGGGCCACCGCGCCCGGCCAGCGCGAGCATTTTCCAAGGAGACACCTCTTGTTCCTGTGTAACTTTCTCCCAGTTTGTAGCTCCTTACCATGGAGCTTTTCACAAGGATTACTAAAGGAAACTCTGGCGCTGCGGCCACCCATTTAACATCGCAATAATGGATAGATTTGCACTAGCCATGCTTGTGACTTTAGACATTCCTGTGGCTTTGTTTATTAGGCTTCATGTTTCCAAGTTTCCAAGCAGTCACATTTTTCTGAATGCATGAAGGCAATAAGCTCATGTGCATGTGCATAATAGTTGTTAATTGTTGCATGCATTAGGCAACATTATGTTGACAATGGTCAGTTTGCGAAGCCACAAAGCCGTTTGAAGCCGGAAGGACAAAGTTTAGGCAAATCCATGTACCACCCATCATTCCCAATGCTGGCTTAACGGCCATACCTGCAGCTCCCGTAGACACTAGCGCCACAGGGATCCCTCCAGTAATTTTTTATACAAAATTCTGTGCTCCTCACATGGCAACCGCGCCCGCGCGCGATCTCCGAGGTCGTGCTCCACACCGCCTCCGCGTGCCGGGTCGATCCGCAACTGTCACGCGGCGCCGGCGTTGTTGAAGTATATTGTCACCAGCTTCTCCACCAACATGAAATCGTTAAATTATGCAAAGGATGATAAGATGAGGTGATGTATTAGGCCAGACCAGCAATAATGCAGTTATCGCAGACGGCGCGTGGACAGTCAATGTAGATCGCTTACAATCGACGCTCGCCAATTAACAGTAATGAACTTATCAATATACTTCCAATAGTTGATTAGTATAGGGTATTTCGCCTATAACGTTTGCAAAGTTGTGAGAAGAAATGTTGAGGCGTTTGTTTAGATCCACAGTTTGAATATTTAAATCGCTCCGTTGGCGATCCGAAAATTTTTCCGGCACCTGCATTAAAGCTGAAATTTCAAATTATCTTGCACCCAGAACACACTTCATTACTTCGAAGTTTCATTATGATATGCCCAGTAGTTCGCAAAAAAAAAGCTCTTCGGGGCCCGTGACAGGCGAGAAAAACCACAGTTTACACAAATTTGATAATTTCACCTGGCGCTCTCAAAGCTTCTGCAATTGTGAAATTTCTTCACCGCGTTTTTCCCTATCACTTTAATTTCTACCATGTTTCATATTGACACGCCCGATAGTCCAGAAGGGACACCCTGTGGAATATGCACAAGTAACAGAAATATAATATTTCTCCACAACGCCCGTAATCGTCGCACGCGTTTGGGTTCCTACACATTCCAGAGACACACCATATACATCCCCTAAAGGTTTCATGGCGCCACCTTGAACGGTGCTTTCAACGAAAGTTGGGCCAATTTTTTAGAAGATGCTTGTATCGGTCATTCTCCGCCGCATATAGTCGAAATACCAGCTTTCTTGGTATTTCACTTCCCCACAGACGCATGCACAGATAGCCGCGCCTGCCTCTGTGGGCTGCGCAGCATCGCCGCTCTTGGACCACGATCTTTCTCCCGCTACCAAGGCGACGAGCGCCAGCTCTTGCTGCTGCGGCCCGACGGTAGCAGCGAGTTATAAAGAGCGCGATATATCGCAAATTTAAAAGGAGAAAAGAAAGGGAGAGGTAGGCATCGGCGGAAGTGCGTAGCATCACCGAAAGCCGAGATCAGGCATTCAAGGACAGCACCACGTGAAACAGCAATTGATTACGCGTCCATTTCTGAGACACTCCTCTCTAAACTAGCCCTCTAGTCCAATAATTATCAGCAAACCCGTTCGCCTTTAACAACGGCTGTATCCAATTCCGCCTTTGCAGTACGCACGTCCTCTAGGTCGCCGCAAGAAACAAAAAAAAAGTCAATTTATGCCTCATTCGGCTACTTGTTGCGCAACACGCACTGCCTGACGTCCGCCGCCCGCGCTAGTAAAGCGCTACCCCGAAGGAATCATCTCACTGCTACACCTGCGGCTCTATTTTTGGTAATCCACCTCAACCGCGAGCTTTATTATTCGTTCACTGGCGGCAACTCGCCGGTGCGTACGTGATGGGGGTGGCCAAGACGTCCGCACACAACGGCTTTCGCGCCTTCGTTGCCCTCTGCGGCCAACCACACGCCTCGGCTAAGCAGCGCCGCGGCGCCAGGACCACGCCACGCGATCACCCTCGGCTGCACGCAGTCGGTGTTCAATCGATTACAGATCGACAACGGCACACGCGGGGCGCGTGCGTCACATCTCGCGTTGCATGCGCAAGTGAAGTGACGCAACGAAAGCCATTCTTTCCTTTTTGATGCGTCCAATCTGCCGGTGATTCAGTGCGAACCCCGGCCTATAACCGCCGCCGAGGTATTGCGCGAGCGAATTATGCGCGCTGGTGGCACACGAGGTTCGTACTTGCGTCACGCTCAACGGCGCCTTTCTTTCCTTCTTCTTTTCATTCTTGACGTTCAAATTTTTTTTTTTTTACTTTCCTCTTAGCATGCTGAAACAACGCTGGTGCAAATGTTCTTCGAAGCGGAATCGGCTCAATGGCGGGCACCACGACCTTGTCGCAAGGGAGAAAAGAGTGGTCGCGCATCAGCGCGACAATCACTTTAATTGGTTTGATTCTAATGTCAAACAGCTAAATTGTACCTGAGGCTATGAGGGAGGAGGACGTCACATTAAGTTTGGCCACCCGGGGCTCTTTAACTGAAACAAAAATGTCAGCATGGGAAATCACATACATGCATATTAGCGTTTCAGCCAAGGCCTTCATCAGACCTTCGGAAGGACCCTCGATCGAAATGTCACTAAATTAATTCATACGCGCGCCATCGAGCTATTCACTGAATATTTCATCAGACCAACGAATGCTTGCTTTTAATTTACGATATTTCACTATTAAACCATTCGTATGACAATAGTTCTGCGGAAACCCGCGGGGTGGAGAGAAGTAATTAATAAAGTCAAGATCGGACATCCACCCGTTCGTAGCAATTGCTTCAAAGGAAGCCCATACGGGTTTCTCGAAAGAAAAGCCTCGCAGTTGAAGAAGAATTCGTCCTGGTCCGGGACTCGAACCCGAGACCACCGCCTTTCCGGGGCAGCCGCTCTACCATCTGACCTAACCAGGCGGCTAGCAGAAGGCAGGGCGAAGTCGAATTTGTCAACAACTCGTAGCTGCGAAGCTTTTCTTTCGAGGAACCCGTATGGGCTTCCTTTGTAGCAATTGCTACGAATGGGTGGATGCCTGATTTTCCCTTTATTAATTAAATCATTCGTATTGCTATGTTACTAGGGCACATGTAGCAATTGTAGTATTGAAAAGTTTTAGCGCTCGAGGTAATTTCTCCTAGCAGGAGGGCCAAAGCTAGCACCAATCTTCAGGTGTCAGTTTGTAAAATTTAACACGAAATACATTTGCACTCTAATTAGTTTTGCTGCACAGTGCATGAGGGAGGCCAACAGCTGGTATGCGCTGGTATTTACTGCCAAATCATGGTCAGCTCGAAGAAAACACGCTTCATTCGACGGTATTGAAGCGAAACTGCTGACTTCACATTATCCGCGCTTCCATATCTGCCTTAGCAAAATGAGTTATGTGGTTATATTAATAGGCTCTGACCACACGCGCGTAGCTTGGTAACGTATATTGTAAGGTAAGCAAGAGCCGAATTCTAGTTTTCTTGTCCGACGTGAGCTCGAATAAGCTCGGCGGGTATGTTCATTAGATGCAACTCTGCTTTCACTGAAGGTTTCGTATGCATACAGACGCAGATGCTGATCCACGGAGACGCAGCGGGCGATTCGTCATTCATTGAGATGCTCACTGAAGATTGCAAAAATCAGCGTTTTAGCGAAACACCAATCTTTTTTGTGTACTTTGTGCTATATAGTCACTGATTAGTAACCATCGGTAGGCCAAGGAGGGTGTTGGGTGTCTACATTTTATGCAAATATTCCAGAGTTGTTGTGGACAACAGACTGCCCAACAACTTTTCAAAGGGTCTTTCTAACCTACTGTGTGCACGCGCGCCTCTGAGCCTGAATTTGACGTCCGACGGGAGATATACGAGAACAGCGTGCGTTTCCCTCGCTCGAAACGCAGCTACGGGATGTATGTACACCTGTGCCAAGGCCATCACGATTCACGATGCAGCTTAGAAGCCACAGCTGGCAGACCCCCAAGCTACGTGTTAAAGGGCACTGGATGCGGGCTTGTTGAACAGAAGGTAAGTTGTTTATCCCTGGCAACACGTATGGAAAACACTAACTCTTCAATTTCTCCTTAACCATGTGTCATCGCATATTCCAGCAAAGGTGAGTCAACGACAACCCGGAATAGCATCTGTGAAATACAAGGTGCTCACCATCTGAGAAATCCACAATGGGGGCAAATTAGACACATCAGCGGTTTCTCGCCGTCGCTTAAGATCCAGCGGCACAAGCTCGAAAACTTAGCCATTGCACTAGTTAGTCAATTAATTTAATAAAGAGTTTTGTCAGTTCTTCCTTTTCTTTTTCTTTTTTAATTAGAACTTGGAGCTCATAACGAGAGCATAGCAGGACTGATATTTTATGTTAGAAAACACTAAACAATTAACGGCTTTGTGTCAGGGAATGTTGGCTCATTTCAAGCGTAAAGCTGGAACTTAGCGAGCAAGGGACGCAGCTACTACGCCTGGAGGAGGCGACCCTGCCCACCTGCGGGATATTCGGCATCTCCCGCCTCAGAACACGCAGCAATGGCGAAGCTAACATTCTAGAAAGAGCGCGAGTGGCAGGGCGACAGATAAAAAAAAAAAAAAAGAAGTCGGGTGACACATGCGCTGTCCTGTTCTCGCAGGAAAGCGCACTCGCAGGCACAAGATGCAAGAGAGAGAGGACTGAAAGAAGAAAGGCAGGGAGGGGCTAAGCAGAAAGGAAATTCCGGATTGCTGCTCCACAGTGGAGAACGGGGGAGATGAAACATAGGAAGAAAATAGAAAGATACAGATTGTGTACGGTCACACAGTCCGAGCCGGTCGTGATCGCCGCATGCCATCACAACACAGGACCGCGTGCAGCGATATGAACACCATTTGCGGAGGTATCTTCTAAAAAGCACAAGCAGAGCCTTCGTCGACCTCCGCTGCGATGACTTATGAAGTCGGCATTCCAAAATGATTTACTTTAATAACGGCAGGCACGCAGCCAGAATTCCTTGTCGCGGATTGGAGCGGAAGGGAGAACAAACTTTTCCCTGGACAAGAAATAAATATACATACAAAAGCTTACTAGAACACCCCAAGCACGGAGCATGAACCAGCTGATTCAAATTCATATACATCCGCAAGCATCTAACATCCATATAATTAAAGCTGTGTCCCGGCTGTCTTAGTATTTTTACGTCACGTAGTGACACGCTAAATTAAAGATAGCTATTCACAAACTCTTTACACACGCCTCTTCTCGTATGTTTAATGCGCTTTGATATTTTATGACATAAATGACGTCTAGCTCGTTAGACAGATAAGTAATTTTTTGAAGGAGCATCAAACGTGGATGAACTAAATATGGGCAGTTGTGGTCGGTCAGTCTTTCAGTACCTTTTTGTAACGCACCAGACAAACGCGAGATGTCCTACAGGTAGGGGAATGATGAAATTAACGCTAAGAGAAGCAACCGGACGCTACGACAGCCACCGACGAGAGTTTGAGATCATCGTCGTTGTTGTCGTAGTCAGCCTATATTTATGTCCACTGCAGGACGAAGGCCGCTCCAGTCGATCTTCATTGACCCCTGTCTTGCGCGAGCTGATTCCCACTTACGCCTGCAAATTTCATAATTTCATCAGCCCACCTCATTTCCTACCGTCCTCCAGTACGTTTCTCTTCCCTTGGCACCAATTCTGTAGCTCTAATGGTCAATCGGTTATCTATCCTACGTATTACATGGCCTGCCCAGCTTCATTGATTTCTCTTAATGTCTACTAGAATATCGGCTACCCCTGGTTCCTCTCTGATCAACACCGCTCTCGTTCTCTCTTTTGACGAGGATCAACGGCGAATATCTCAACCTTCTGTTTGCAGATGGCACTGTCCTTTTCAGTAACACTCGGGATGCATTGCAACAAATGATTGCGGACGTTGAACGAGAAAGTGTATGAGTAGCGTTGAAGATAATTATGCAGAAGACAAAGGTAATGTTCAGTGGCCTGGAAAGGGACCAAGGACTCGTGATCGCCAGTCAGCCTCTAGAGTATGTGCAGGAGTAAGCTTATCTAGGTCAATTACTCACAGGGTACTCTGATCATGAGAAGCAAAGTTGCGGAATAAAAGCAGACTAGAGTGCCTGCGGCACGCATTACCTAATCCTGACTAAGAGCTTACCACTGTAGTTGAAGATTGTACAATCGTTGTATTCTACCGGTGCTAACATATAGGCCAGAAACATGGAGGTTGGCAAAAAAACTCGAGAACAAGTTAAGGACAGCGCAAACAGCGATGGAACGAAAAAAAAATGTCCAACGGTTACGATCCTGCCTAATGTGAAATTTGAGCGCAGTCCGATACGTGTTTTCATTTCGCGATATATTGAGGCAAAGAATTTGAGACCGAAATCACCACACCAACTGGCAGTGGGCCAGTGCCGTCAGAGCGTTCGCAGAGGAAGGGGCAGTATGGGAACGCTGGCATGATCAGTTGCATCGGCGCCAGCTGTCGTAAAAGACGACGACGAACGCGCGAGACGAACGCACGAGCGCGTTCGCGCGGTTACGCCGGGAGACGCCGACGCTCAACCCAGCAATGGGCGCCTAGGAGTTGCGCTCTAAAAAATTAGGCGTAATCTTGAGCTCAACTAATCTTTTATTCAGCAGTGTGTTACCTTGTAAATTGCAGATTTATGGGTCATAAAGTTATCATATGAGAATAATGAAGTATAATGAATAATAATTGGCACGATATTTCTGCGTACCAACCGTGCACCCGTGGCGCTTCGCCGTTCGCTCTGAACTCAGTCAGTCTGCGTGGATCCAAAACAACATTTATCTGCTTGCTTGTCCCGAGCGGAAAATGAAGCCGCGGAACTTGCACTAGACGCTTTTGCCCGATCGAGCCACAGTGAGGACTTGCGATAATGTTGTTTAATTGCTTGCCTATGACAATATGCTTGTGAAAATAATTTTTTCCACTTGAGCAGGTGCGCATCTCTTGCGGGAGAAAAATGGGTGCGTTACTCCTTGTATTTGTACCCCATTTCCCTTGCAAGAATGGCTGGAAAGTTTCGTTTCGGAAGACGTAGTGGGCGGGCTGGACACATGGCTGGATAACGGCCTGTAATCAAAGCGGACTAACGCAGTCGCGAGCGACCATCTCTGTACAGTATGGCGATGACAGTCACACAGAACGTTTTCAAGGATCTCCTCGTGACCACAGTCATAAATATTATTGCATCACTGTCAGCCATTCCAAAACGAAAAGCAAAAGACTTCGTAATGGCTGCTCCTTGCCAAAGGCGACAAAGTAGGGTATCCTCGCGTCCGCAGACTCCAATTTGGATGCGAAGACGGAGGGAACGTTCCAGGTAGTGCTATCGGTTGCATTGAACATTTGGGGATTTCCACATATAGAACATGACACCTCGTGCGAGTACTCGAAGTTTTCTATAACAGCAAATGACCTTGATAAGAGTTTCGCTTCCTCTTGGCTCTTCTAAAGAGCTAACCGAGCAGCATTATCAACATACTCGTTACCTATGACGCCACAGTGACTTGGAAGCCGCTAATACGTGGCATGGGGCCCTCTCTCGACTAAGGTATAGATGAGTTCTCTAATCTCGAACGCCAGCTGTTTGTGAGTTCTTTGTCATTGTCCCCGATACAGCGCACCCAGGCACTCGCTCGCGACCGCGCTGGCGCGTCTTGACGACCAGCCGTTTTCGGAGCAGACCGTACATATACAGTCGTCATGCCACAAGACACTGAAGGTGCTCTTGGTATTTTTACGCTCCAGTAGCCTATTGGAGAGGCTGTTACACTCATGGACGTTCACGACCTTGCCCACATTTCTTTTTCCGTTAGTTTGCCTTTTCTCCCCGCTGATATTTTTTTCCGTCTTTCATTTCCCTTTACCCTTCCCCCCAGTGCAGGGTAGCAAACCACAATCTCATCCGGTTAACCTCCCTGACTTTCCCATCCCGTTTATCTTTTCCCTTTGGTCCACGCCAATGGGTTGATTTGAATGACTGCAGAACTGCCTTCGAAATGCTGCATATCGACCATCGTCGAGGTTTTTCTTAGCCGACGACACTAAGTGAAGCAAGAAAAGCTGCAAGTTCGTCGATGCAAGCCGCAAGCCGTCGATGTAATTGGGTGGTACGTCTTGATAGTGATGGTAGGGGCTCTCACTGGGGAAACCAGGGCTCCGGACGAACCGGGGGGTTGCTGAGCCTTCGGTATAAATGCAGTACAGTACAGTATTGCTAAGAGCAGTATTACATGATCGACGTACCTCCATTAGCGCAAGCTCTTGGGCCAGTTGATGCATGATGAACTTGAAAAAATGGGGGGCACCAGCGAATACACAACGACGGGTACAAGATGAAAAGGCGTTAGACACGGACGGACCCTGGGCTTTCAACTGTGCTTTTTCTGGAATAAAGCAGACTTGAAAGTCCAGCGTCTATCCGTGTCTAACGCCTTTTTCTTGTGTACGCGTCCTTGTGTATTCTACGGTACGCCTCCCCCCTCCCCTCATTTCTTTAAAAAAAGCTCATTCGCGTACCTCTCCTGCAATATGAGCAGAGATAGTCGTTTAGGTGCAAGAAACGCCACCTATATTTTTTTCTGGTTCCTGGCATGGTTACCTGCACCCAGGTCAAACCAAATATAAAGCAGTAATCGGATTTTTAGTTGCGGGAGCGAAGCCCGATGAAAGACTGGTTTTACAGGACATTTAAGCTCAGGCTCACAGAGTTTACTTGGTTTGCGAAGGGAGGAGGAGGAGAAAATAAAGAGAGAAGGCAGGGATGTGACCAGAAATGCGCCTGGTTGGCTACCCTACTCTGGGGGACGGGAAAGAGGAAATAGAAAGATAAGATAGAGAGAGGGAGGGGAGAGGGAGGAAAGCTGCGGTGAGCTCGCGCACGCACGCGGAGGGCGTGAGCGAGTCAAGGACGTTCACATAGGCCAGTCGGCCTCAAGAAAGGCAACAACGCCTTCATAGCTTTGTGAGCCGACGAGCGATGGGAACGGCATTCAAGTAGCACCTGCACAGACAAGGAACGATCGTCCAGTCGTAGCAATGCAATAGATAATGTTTGTCTTTCCGGCTGAAATCGATGACAATGGCACAATAAATGTTCGATGTTCTCTTTCACGCCGCAGACGTCGCATGCAGTATTGTCGGTCATTCTAATCAAAGTAGTGTACGCCTTCGTGAAAGCCACTCCCAACCACAGCCGGTATAGAAGCGATGCCTCACGTCGGTGAAGCCCGAGTGGAGGTCGGAGTTGTAGCGAAGGGTTAAGTTCGTACAGCCTTGCGTGCCAGGTGAGCTTGCGTGCCAGGTGACGAAGCTGCCTTGCAGCGTCCGTCCTGGTAAAAGGAATGGGAACGATGTATTGTTCTTGATGTGACTCTCGGGCAGCTTTGTCTGCTTGATCATTTCCACTGATCCCGCAATGGGCAGGTAGCCACTGGAAAATAATTTCGTGGCCTTTCTGTTTGACGTCGTGATGAAGTTTGACGATTTCGTATGTTAGCTGTTCGTAAGCTCCACGTCTGAGAATTGACTACATGCTGTGTAAAGCCGGTCTCGAGTCGGAAAACACGGCCCATGGATGTACCAGAACTCTGTGTCAATAAATTGAAGCGCACTGCGCAGAGCGGTGAGTTCTGCAGCCATGGACGTCGTGACATGTGATGCCTTGAATCGCAGTGTTACTCCTCTTGTCCGTGTAAACACAGCACGGCCAGAACTGGTCGATGTGGTCGATCCGTCAGTATATATGTGTACATGGCTACTGTATTTCTCGTACAACATGAGTAAGCTCAATTGTTTTAGTGCAAGCGGTGGTAGATCTGACTTTTTTCTGAACTCCTGGAATTCAGAGGTGTACTTTTAATTTAGGTTAATTTTTAAGTAATAAGTAGGAGGACACAACCTACGCTGTAATGGATTCCACATCCGTCGGAGAGCAGGATATCAGTGCGCTCGCTGCGAACCACTGCCTGTCACTTCAACGATGAGGGTACGAGCGGACAGCCTGCGCGAAAAACTTTCCCATCGCCCTCTCTGGATAATGGCAGGCTTGAGAAGAGAGCCTAATACGTTCCTTGCCGCGATGCCCGTTGAATCAGTGTGACGCCGGACGCGAGGCGACGGCGCGGGTACCATGCAGCGGCTGCAAGCACTCGACGGCGAGCGCTCAATAGTGTGCACGACGACTATAGGTCGGCGCTTTTCGCGAGCAAGTTACAGACGCTACGATATCGGATCTGCTGGCACTCGAACATTGGCGTGGGCCCGAAACATCAGTTCTGCCGGTTTAAAGAAGGTGCGTAGTGAAATCCAACTTGGAAGAAATGGTGCAAAAGAAGGCGGCTCCTGTCCTGTTTTATATATATACAGTCTATAGGCGTCGTCTTCTGTGCCATTTCTTCAAAGATGGACTCTTATAAGCTGAGGCCAACTGATTCAGTTGAGCCAGCGCGCTAACTCTGAGGCATTATTTTGCTTTTATTGAAATCGCGCGCGAGAGCATGGCAGCTTCAGCATGTTTCCTCGTGTATTTGCTGAGACGTGTGCAACCCATAGCTACAGGATCGGTGCCTGAGAGGGCGCTATCCCTGAACGGACAATAAGAAACCTCTGTCTCAAGTCGAGAGTCGACCTTACCTCTTTCATTCGCGATAAGCATCGACCGCGAAAGCTAGCGCGCGAATGGTGTCTTGCTAGGGCCTCTTGAGTCCAGCTATCCTGCAAAAACAGCTCAACGCTATCGGCAACTTAAGCAAAAGCAGCTCTGTGAAGAAGAGGAAAGAGGTTCCGCTCCTTGCTCTTTGGTGCAGAAAATAGAAGTGCTTTTGCGAGTAGGCCTTTTTATTCATTTTTCTTCAAGTTCCTGGCAGCCAACGTCCGTCGCTTGAGGTGTTTAAGGTCCAGTACAACGCTTGCAGCCGTGAAGGAGTTGACAATGCGATTACCGTTAGCAAAAACGCTCAAGAAAGCCTCACGTGCCCCGGTCGTCTTTGAGGGTCCATGTCTGATTATTTGCGCCTCATGACGGGCACGACACAATTACTCCGGCTGCCTCACGAGAGCCAGAGGCCATGTTCGGGCTTGTATCCCACATGTACTTCGCTGACATCATCAACACTGTAATCCCACTTATGCTGTGGAGAAAACAGCTTTCCTCCTCTCTTTCGTCGCAAATTTATCGTCGCTCACTTTACTCGGCATCGGGTCGAAATTATCGAGCAATGGCTTCAACTGTTGGGGCGTCAGATGGCCATTAAAACACTGTGGCACACTTTCACAGCTCCACGGTCCTGTGCAGACTCCTATGGTACTTTAGTGTGTTTGTGGTACCTTTTCTACTTATTTATTCTTTCCAGTTTTTCTTTTTTTTTTTTTTTTTTGTAGCTTGTGCGCCTGAATTATGTGCCTTTCCTAAGTCTCCTTGTCAGCTGGATAAATACCTCGCTTTACGCAGTATGCTCCCCGACAATGCGGGTTAGCAAAATTGATTCTTCCTTGACCGCTGTGCATTTAGTCATTTTTGTCTTTCTTAGCCGTCGCAGTCCCCCTTGCGTACTACTTTCAGCAACTAATTCATTTTCGGACCTCAAAGCCACACCGGCTTTGAGAGGTAAAAATAAAATAGGTGGGCAGGAACGACGGTAGTGGAGGATACCAATGAACTTTTTTACTCTCCGTGTGTATAAACGTACACAAATAGCTGAATCCATCTGTTGTCTTTTTTCTGAATACATTCTCATCTCAAACCCTAATTTGTTTATACCATCGACAGTTGTTTTAGTTTTTCATTTTGGAGTGCCGTTAAGAAGGCGGCCACCGCACGTGACAATCAAGCTCGAGACATTGTGTCTGCGGCGTTAGACAATTTTCACTAGTGACAGATTATAATACGAAGCTACGGTGGTGTATTCTGCCAGTCCTGGATATCATCCCATGACATTTCTGTTTTGTTTCGATGTTCAGAATAGAAAAATAAAATAAAGTATCTTATAAAAGTAGTGTTGATTGTGAATGGTTCTTCAAACAATTGACGCTCCGTGGCATCTAGAACTCGTCTGAAGTGTTTCCTAATCTCTGGTAGCAATCTGCTTCGTCTCTCGAAGTTCTGAGCTATGCAACTCAAACTAGGAGAACAACGTTGTTGCCTACTAGCCGCAAGTAATGCTTTAGACATTTTACTTGGTCTCCATGAAACTAAAAGAACATGTTAATACGCATGGGCTGCATGTAACTTAAATTGGCATAAAGCATAGGCGCGTCGCCGCGGTTGCCTTGCACAAACGTAGCACGTTCGTGGAAGAAGCTTACAATTCACAACGGCACAATGACTCTGAATGGCAAATCACAGGTTCACGTCCTCAAAAAAAACAGATGCCTACCGATGACCGACGCTGATGATTCCAGTGGCGCAGGGCCCCATCACCAACGCACATTTGGGTTTCATATTCCAGTACAGGACTTGTAGCTGGCCTCAGCTTATACGAGGCCATATTTGAAGAAATGGCACAGAAGACGACGCCTATAGACCGTATGTATATAAAACAGGACAGGAGCCGCCTTCTTTTGCGCCATTTCTTCCAAGTTGGATTTCACTACGCACCTTCTTTAAACCGGCAGAACTGATGTTTCGGGCCCACGCCAATGTTCGAGTGCCAGCAGATCCGATATCATAGCGTCTATGACTTGGTCGCGAAAAGCGCCGACCTATAGTCGCCGTGTACACTATCGAGCGCTCGCCGTCGAGTGCTTGCAGCCGCTGCATGGTACCCGCGCCGTCGCCTCGGTTCCGGCGTCGCAACGTTTCAACGGGCATCGCGGCAAGAAACGTATTAGGCTCTCTTCTCAAGCCTGCCATTATCCAGAGAGGGCGATAGAAAAGTGTTTCGCAAGGGCTGTCCGCTCGTACCCTCATCGTTGAAGTGACAGACAGTGGTTCACAGCGAGCCAGTGGCGTATCTAGGTCGTCTGGCATCCGGGGCCCATAGGTCTTCTGTCACCCTACCCCACCACCACCACTAGGGTGTAGTCAGGAAGGCGAGGATATCGAAAATTTCCGGTGAGCGGGGGGGTGGGGGGGGGTTGATGGTTCAGCAGCACCACAGCCGCCTTGGATACCGCACATGTCGCCGCCCCCCTTTCACTTTCGTTCCCAGAGATCGCGAATGTAGCAGGTATACAGGCTGTTTTATTTTCCGCGCCAAATAACACAGCCTGCTGCAATGGTGACTTGTGATAAGCGCATTTGCACATCTGCTTTCCGACTGTAAGGCTTGGCAGACAATAGAGATGGAGCACCGTGGGAAATATGGCTCACAAGTAACAAAAATATGTTTATAAAATTTTCATTAGCGATTTTAGAGGCAATATTGCATTCGCGAAATTGAAGTCCGACAGTCATATGCTGACCAACAACTTCACAAAAATCGCCGTAAGTACTACGGCGTGCAGTATTTTGGCGGTGGGCAGCCCTGAACCCAAACGAAAATTTAGAAGCGCGTCAGTGACGCTGATCTCCCCACCATATTAGAAAACGCCACCTACTTCCCTGCTGCGCGCGCGCCAATGCTATGACAATTACGAGTTCTCTTTATTCTGATCCATAGAGCCTTTTTTTTTTAATATTCTGCTATTGGCAAACGTGATTATCCGAGCTGCGGTACCGCCACAAGATTGGGAACGAACTAGAGAACGCTTCGCGTCGATTCCTGGCGTCACCACGGGGAAAAAAAAAAAGAGAAGGCCGCGATGAAGCGATGCACCAGCTAAAGCTTGCGCTACTGTTGGTCTGCACTCGCAATAGAGAGGATGGATATATCGATGCCACTGGTGCACTATTTCATATTTCTTTTGGTACTGCCATACTGTGACGCCTGCAGTGCCGAAGTACTGCAGGCTCTATCGCTCAAGACGATATTGTTTAGAGAAGTTTTTTGTTGAGTTAACAGTGTTACTTTGGGTCCTCAATTGCCGAATTGCAAAGTTTCCTCTATAATTGTTATATAAGCAGTAAGTTAAGATATCCTTATTAATTATCTGCCATATTTTGCAAGATACCGAGCTCCTAGTGCTCACAACGACACATAACGTGATAGAATATCGGAAAATAACCTAACAAAATTCACCTTTTTATAAAATCCGTGCAGCTAAAAGAACACACTGTATTTGTGACATGAAGCCATACAACAACAAACTGATAAGAAGACGGTTAGCTAGGACTAGGAGGCGGTGTTTTTATTCCACACCGAGAAACTGATAGAAAAATAATACAGATGATACAAAGCTGCTAAATGGAACCCTGTATAACATGCTGACGACACAGAAATCATTTAGCGAATTAATTTTATAGCCCGCACATTCTTGAATTTATTACGTAGGATGTTGCTAAACCTACAGCCTACTATTCTGTGGCACTACACATCTGGCACATCGGGTACATGAGCTGGGACTGCTTGGTTACCGGAGCATTCTTTAGCATTTGCCCCCAGTCAAGCCGGCGGAAAGTGGGGAGTTTTCAGATATATATGACCCCCCCCCCCCCCCCCCCCCCCCCCCCCAACTGGCACCCGGGGCCCACGGCCTCCCCCTATTCCAATTTAGCATAGCTGCCACATACGAGAAATGACACATAATAAATGCGTGAACTAAGCGCATCGCACCTTCTTCTCCTAAACCCCTATGCCTATTAGAGATCCTTCTTATAAGTCTTATGGCCTCCTCCGTCTTCTTGGTAATACGCTGAATGGTTCTAATGTTCGATCCGTTCGCTTCAAGTACAAAATCCAGGACCCTGATTGCTTCAACTTTGGGTATCACCGACCCTTCCCTAGTATGAATTCTAATGCAAGGCTAAACTTCCGGTACCCAACCCTTCGGCCTGCGACCTAGCTTCTTAGATTTGAAGACCAAGAACTCTAACTTTTTAGTGGAGCACTTGAGCCCCATGAGACCCAGATACTCCTCCGTAAGCGTTACCACCTTCTGCAGCCTAGCCTCAAGCTCACCATCACTACCACCAACACTCCATATAGTAATGTCATCCGCGTAGATAGAATAGCCAATATCCTGGACAGTGTATTAGCCAACTTCGACATCGCCAGATTGAATACCATAGGCGAGAGTACGGATCCCTGCGGAGTACCACAACAACGCAATTTAAAGACTTCCGACTTTATCTCCCCAAACCTGAGACATGTCCTTCTATTCATAAGGAAAGCCTTGACAACATGAAAAAGCCGCTGCCCCATACTCAAGTCCGATAGCACCTGTAAAATGAAAGAATGTCGGATTTTATCGAAAGCTTTTTCCACATCAAGTTCAATTAGTGCCTTAGTATCCCTTGTCCGCCGGTCAAGGAGCTGATGCTTAATTCTGATCATAGCATCCTGAGTCGAGAGGCCGGGCCGAAATACTTTCATCGAGTGCGGAAAGATCCCATTGCCATCAACATAACGCGTTAGCCTATTTAAAATGACATGCTCAGCGACTTTCCCCAAACACGATGTCAGGGAAATGGGGTCAGAATGGTGTCTGCGGCTTTTTTCAAGGTAGTGTGACAAGATGTGGGGAACAAACCCAGGAAAAGTGCTTGATGTGCACTCTCAGCACTTCGACCGCAGTTCCCCATTTGTACTTTATTGCTGTTCCCAGTGAACTTAAACTAATCCTCTACAAGACGCTTATTCGCCCTGAGCTCGAGTATGCTTCGGCTATCTGGGACCTTTATCGAGCTACTTTAATTGAAGCCATTGAACCTCTTCATAATCGTGGCTTTCGTTTTATTTTGTCTACTTATTCCCGTCGCGCCAGTGTTACGGCTATGAAACGTACTCTTAATGTGCCCAAACTATCATCCCGTCCCAAATGTGCACGATTGTGGCCTGTTCGTAAAATCTAGCATTTCAACCCCACTCTAAATGAAAAGCTTATCACACGTCCGTCTTACATGTCATCCCGTTTTGATCACAGGCTAAAGGTGGACGTGCCGTCTTGTGCTACCAGGATTTCTTTATTCCAAGAACAAGTCCTGATTCTAACAGCCTTACTTCCATCGCCACCATTCCGGACAATGCAGGCTGCAAGGCAGCCGTGTACTACACGTTATGTTAAACTATTTTGCTGTACATATTTGTTATTATGAAACACTCGTTTCTGTAATGCATTCGGACGAATAAATAAATAAATGAATAAATAAATAAGTAAATAAATAAATTAAGAAATTAATAAATAAATATGTAAGTTGGCTGGTCCCATGCGATTGCAATGGTTGCCGCCATTGATGCGCATTTTCGCAAACCAAGTAAACTCCGAGAGCCCGAGCTTGATTGAAAGGCTCTAATAAAGCCAGCCTTTCATCGGGCTTCACTCCCGCAACTAAACTGTCGATTACTGCTTTGTATTTGGCATGACCTGAGTGCAGGTAACCATACCAGGAATCAGAAAAATATATAGGTGGCGTTTCTTGCACTTAATCGACTATCTCTGCTCATATTGCAGGAAAGGTACACCGATGAGCTTTTTTAAATAAAGTAGGGGGGCGGGGGTACCATCGAATACATAAGGACACGTACACAAGAAAAAGACGTTAGACACGGACGGACGCTGGACTTTCAACTGCGCTTTATTCCCCCCCCCCCCCCCGCCCGCCCCCATGAAAGCCCAGTTGAAAGCCCAGGGTCCGTCCGTGTCTAACGCCTTTTCATTTTGTACCCGTCATTGTGTATTCGCTGGTACCCCCCCCTTTTTCAATTTCATCATACATCAACTGGCCCAAGAGCTTGCGCTAATGCAGGTACGCAATACTGCTCTTACCAATACTGTACTGTACTGCATTTATACCATTTATTTATACAGCAACCCCCCGGTTCGTCCGGAGCCCTGGTTTCCCCAGTGAGAGCCCCTACCATCACTATCAAGACGTACCACCCAACTTACATCGACGGCTTGCGGCTTGCATCGACGAACTTGCAGCTTTTCTTGCTTCACTTAGTGTCGTCGGCTAAGAAAAACCTCGACGATGGTCGATATGCAGCATTTCGAAGGCAGTGCTGCAGTCATTCAAATCAACCCATTGGCGTGGACCAAAGGGAAAAGATAAACGGGATGGGAAAGTCAGGGAGGTTAACCGGATGAGATTGTGGTTTGCTACCCTGCACTGGGGGGAAGGGTAAAGGGAAATGAAAGACGGAAAAAAATATCAGCGGGGAGAAAAGGCAAACTAACGGAAAAAGAAATGTGGGGAAGGTCGTGAACGTCCATGAGTGTAACAGCCTCTCCAGTAGGCTACTGGAGCGTAAAAATACCAAGAGCACCTTCAGTGTCTTGTGGTATGACGACTGTGTATGCACGGTCTGCTCCGAAAACGGCTGGTCGTCAAGACGCGCCAGCGCGGTCGCGAGTGAGTGCCTGGGTGCGCTGTATCGGGGACAATGACAAAGAACTCACAAACAGCTGGCGTTCGAGATTAGAGAACTCATCCATACCTTAGCCGAGAGAGGGCCCCATGCCACGTATAAGCGGCTTCCAAGTCACTGTGGCGTCATAGGTAACGAGTTCGGTTAGCTCTTTAGGAGAGCCAAGAGGAAGCGAAACTCTTATCAAGGTCATTTGCTGTTATAGAAAACTTCGAGTACTCGCACGAGGTGTCACGTTCTATATGTGGAAATCCCCAAATGTTCAATGCAACCGATAGCACTACCTGGAACGTTCCCTCCGTCTTCGCATCCAAATTGGAGTCTGCGGACGCGAGGATACCCTACTTTGTCGCCTTTGGCAAGGAGCAGCCTTTACGAAGTCTTTTGCTTTTCGTTTTGGAATGGCTGACAGCGATGAAATAATATTTATGACTGTGGTCACGAGGAGATCCTTGAAAACGTTTTGTGTGACTGTCATCGCCATACTGTACAGAGATGGTCGCTCGCGACTGCGTTAGTCCGCTTTGATTACAGGCCGTTATCCAGCCATGTGTCCAGCCCGCCCACTACGTCTTCCGAAACGAAACTCTCCAGCCATTCTTGCAAGCGAAAGGGGGTACAAATACAAGGAGCAACGCACCCATTTTTCTCCCGCAAGAGATGCGCGCCTGCTCAAGTGGAAAAAATTATTTTCACAAGCATATTGTCATAGGCAAGCAATTAAAAACAACATTATCGCAAGTCCTCACTGTGGCTCGATCGGGCAAAAGCGTCTAGTGCAAGTTCCGCGGCTTCATTTTCCGCTCGGGACAAGCAAGCAGATAAATGTTGTTTTGGATCCACGCAGACTGACTGAGTTCAGAGCGAACGGCGAAGCGCCACGGGTGCACGGTTGGTACGCAGAAATATCGTGCCAATTATTATTCATTATACTTCATTATTCTCATATGATAACTTTATGACCCATAAATCTACAATTTACAAGGTAACACACTGCTGAATAAAAGATTAGTTGAGCTCAAGCTTTACGCCCAACATATTTTGTTCTATCGCTCTTTGCGCGATCCTTAACTTGTTCTGGAACCTTTTTGTTAACCTCCAAGTTTCTGCCCTATATGTTAGCACCATTAGCATACAATGATTGTACCCTTTTCAACAACAGTGGTAAGCTCCTAACCAGGATTACTTAATACTTGCCGTATGCACTCCAGTTCATTTTTATTCTTCCGTAACTTTCCCTCTCCTGATCAGAGTCTCCTGTCAGTAATCGACCTAGATAAAGGTGCTCCTGCACGAACCATCCTTATTCCCGTCTATTTGCGTGTATGTGTATTTCCATATCTAACTGTAGTAGTAGTAGTAGTAGTAGTAGTAGTAGTAGTAGTAGTAGTAGTAGTAGTAGTAGTAGGAGTAGTAGTAGGAGTAGTAGTAGGAGTAGTAGTAGTAGTAGTAGTAGTAGTAGTAGTCTTAGTAGTAGTAGTAGAAGTAGTAGTAATATAATTTAATTCCGACACGATACCGCGTGGGAACTCAGGCCAATAAAAAAAAAGACTATTAACAACTGCAAAAATATCAATTACTCTCTTAGAAAGATAGCACGATGCACAACAATATAGAAATGCATCTACCGAAAGCTAAAGCTTACGGCGACGCATTTCATACATGCCCAGTAAATACCACACAGCAGGTCCCAATGAATCTAATTAGAATCACGTTAATTCCATTTGGTGCTCTATTTTAAGACTCACTAAATATAAACATCAGCAAAAAATAATATCGAGGAGTTTTTTTTATTTTTTTTAAGCTGGAATTTCTGAAGAGCGCGTGCGGAAACCCGTGACAGTGGAGTGTTTGCGATGTTGCACAACTGTAAGCATTGTACTGACGTACACATAGTTGTCGGCAGATATAAATAAAAGCCTCATCTTCTTTCCAATTAGACCACTTTTGTCTTAGAAAAACATCAAGCGGCGCATTTCTTCTGCGAGCATGCGAGATCATGTGATTCCGAATAGAATTGCTGGGTTTGAAAGGGTTAAATTTATGAAGCCTTTGAGTGCGCAAAGCGTGCGCAAGGGACCTTTGTTGTACACGTGTATTGGCAGCAGAGGTATTGGTGACGCCCTGAAGAGCGCAAACTTCCTGGAGCGTCGACAGAAACGCAAATCAAGACGTAGATGCGTTCTTCACTCCCGGGAGTTGAGACGCGGCGCTATTTCTGAGGGGAGGCTGGTTCCAACACCGTCTCCATGGGCGCTCTTGTGGGCGTGGTGAGGAAAGAGCGAATGGCATGGATGTGTGCGTGCGCCAGCGCGGATGAGCTGTGAGGCAGGAAGGTCGCGTTTTTCCCCGTGCAGGGGGGACTTCTTCGCTATGTACACTTCCTTGCAAACATTCGGTGTGTGTCTGGTATCGGCTTCTCGTGACCAACTCTGCGCGGCCACATGCGTTACGGTATTTCGGCGAAACTCCTATGTAGCGTCCCGACGAATGCAGACTTCGAGAAAATAGCTTTCCCGTACGCTCACGCAGCTAACTGGTCAGCGGAGATGGCTGCTAGTTGGCTTAAGCAAACCTTAATGCAGTAGCAGGCTTCTCGAAAGCAAGCTTCCTTTCGCTCAATAAACTACTTACACTATGGAGATTTTTGCAAACGCTCGTCTAGTTAGCACTGAATTGTCTTACCAAGAGGGAAGTGATAGCATATGGTGCGCGTACGGGACTGTTAACTATCCTTGACGTTTACGGTGAAACGAAAAGTACCACGTAACAACCCTTTCTCGGACATCAGAAATTCTCAGCACTCACTAGGGTGAGGCATCCAGCTCGCACTTCAGTTGCAAAGTTGGTGGTTATCGTCGTGTAATGCCTCTGTAGAAGATTGTCCGAGGTCGTAGTTAAGGCAAAATCTCCACAGACATACAAATGGAGCGCCGCGACTGTCGGCATGTAGTGTGTTTTAAGCTTTGTTGTTCCCGGTCGCTCGTCAATCAGCACAGAAACAGCGTCAAGTTTCTCATGCTCTCGAAGCGTTGGCGCAAGTGTTAGAGTCCTAGGTGTAGGCCGTGATTGCTCTCGGGGCACTTCGTCTGTTAACCTCAAGTTTGCCCCATCGCTGAGCAGTGAGTCGTAGGAGCTGAGCTTGGTGCAGTGCGAGGCTGCAGCAGGGAGCGCACGAGGCAACGACCTACGTCAAAGCGAGCCCCACCACTCAGTGGCGCAATTTGCGAATCAGGTGAATAGTTTCAGACGATGTTTCAGACGACGCTAGACCCGGAATGGTGAGCTTCCATGCCAAGAACTCGCAGCTCTTCAGTCTCAGTAATTAGTAATGAGCCAATCTTGAGTCAGAAATTGTTATCACAAACTAACTTCCTGCCCGGTTTGTTGGTCACGTATACGGTCGCAAGACTTGCGCGTCGATAGCCGGAATGCGGCGGTCTGCTCGTATTTGTGTAGCACATCGAGATCTTTCTGCAGTTTTTGACGTTGTGTCTCAAGGTCTTGGTGAGAATAGCACAGCGTGACGCCGTCGGCATGTATGGGAAATATTATGTCATGGATGTCCTGCTGTTTTCACATGGGTGGCGTGAAGACAATGACAAATAATAACGGTGCCAGAACGAAGCCTTGTGGCACCCCGTGGTTTGAAACTCGACTGTGTGAAAGACCCAAGTTCTTGTCCCTCCACACGTATAGAAAATGTTTCGGGACCTATTTTCGGGACCTGAAGCGGAACGCCGAGTGCCTCCAGGTTTCGTAGGATCGTCTCGTGTTGTTCAGTATCATATGCTTTGACTAGCCATTGCAATGTGAACCAAATTATTGTAAGGTGAAATAGGCAGGACTTCATCCACCACTACAGACTGACCACCTTCCGTACCCAATTACGGCCTGAATTCGATCGGAGCTGGGTGGTACTTATCGTTGTGTTCAAGCCACCACGAAAGTCAGATATAGCCAGCATTCGCTCAAACAGTTTGCAGATTATTAGTGTCGAATATACTGGTTGTAGAGCTTCAAAATATGTTGGTGGCTTGCCTTGTCTAGGTACGGGCACCACTAGGGAGTGTTTCCATTCAGGTGGGAAAGATCCCTAGATCCATAACCTGTTCATGGCCTGCAGACAGTGACCTTACCTTCCAAGTTCTTAAAGAGATCCTACGAGATACGGTCATGTACAGGCGTTGAACGCTGCTTTGTGTCTCCAATTGCAGTGAGTGACTCAGCTTTTGTAAAAGGCGCTCTAATGCCCAAAGTGTCATACGCATAAGTAGAAGGAGGAGATGCTAGATGTTGCTGAACGTTTCTGGTGCTTAGGAAGAAAGCCGACTGCATCAGCTGTTTTGGTGAAGGATGAGAAAACCGAAAGCTTTGACTTTATGGCCATGCGACGTGTCAGGCATACGCTAGAATCACTATATAAGAAAGCGAAAATTAGTCAAATTACAGAAACAAAATGATGCTGGTATTAATAGCGCAATTAGACGGGGACACGAGACGAGAAGACGACACTACGAGCCCTAATAAGGCTGCTTATCACGCCAAAAATATGATCGTTCTTTTCTCCATGTTGATAATTATGATAAAACGTAAGGTAACGACAGCAACACAGCAGCCTTAAGAAAACCCTGAACGTAATCAGAAACCGCGTCTAAGCAGCAGGAAAAAAAATAAATTAAAAACTACAAAGAAGGGAGAAGTTTCTCTGAAAACATGCTGATAGAGACTCCGTTCACCTTATTTTTCTACAAAAGCCTAGTCGTCAGCCAGACGAAGTCGTAGCTTCTTGTCATTTCTTCGAAGTGTTTTGATTAAAAATTACGTTTTAATGTTGCTTCAAGGGAAACCTGTACTCTGCTCTGGGCAGACACCCAGCACTTTTGTGTAGACATATGTTAACAAAAAAAAAGTAGGAAGGGAAGAGGGGGGGGGGGGGGGGGGAGGGACAGATAAAGTTTTTACTAATTGAAGGTTTCTCTGATGTGATGTTTTGCTGTCCAAATTGTACTGGAGAAAAAAGAGGCAGTCCTCGGCACTGTTGCTGACGCAAGTACAAAAAAAGCAGCTTCTGCAGAGACAGTCAATAGCTTCATGTATTTAGCAACAAGTAAAATTACCCCTAATACGCGTCCCAGATACGACAGCCTCTGAAAGTTGGACCATTTCTTATCATCCATTCAGGTGAAACGACGTATTCATTTAAGTACCACCAAGACCCAGTAATTTCAATTGGAATCATTGAATAACATTACACCCTTAAACGTGCGCAGTGTCTGGTTGGTATTTTTCATTTGACCCAGGATGGCTTCATATCCGAATAATTAATATTTTCCAGCTGTGGGCACTCCTGATTCGGGGCTGAATGGGTTAAAAAAGAAAAGAAATTAAACATTTGTTCTGTCGAGGCTCTAACGAAATTTTGTTTGACTTGCCGGCCAGAAATGGAAACTGAAAACCAGGTTCGCAAACGTTGTCAGCAACGAACATGAACGTTTTTTGCAGAAACTCAATTCTGCGCCCGTCGCTGTACGTACCTCTCGTTGTCTGCCCTAAGTGAAACAATGTTTACTTCTGTCTCTGTTGCCCTTTAACGAGCAAACGACAGTCGTACTGCAGCGTTTCTCCTGTCCATCTCTTCTCGCATCGCATTAGCTCGTCTCGTAATCTCGATAACAGGGGTGCTCGCGGAAAAAACGCATCCGGTGCTTGAAAGGGCCACATTGCTATACGTCGTACTAATTTCTGCGTTCGCATATTCAAAGTGTCGCCACAGAGTATATATTGACACGTGTACTTGCTGATCTTTCTCGGATGACCACTTTTTCACTGGCTAACAAAGGTTAAACGTTGTCGCCCAGCGCAGGACGCGCCTGCATGTACCGGAAGTTTCTCGAATGCTATCGATGGTTCTACCCGTTGTCTGTTGTCCACGGACCTTGCGTAATCTGATTGTATGCACGATGCCAATTGTGTAGTACTTTTTTTGGAAGACACGCGAGCACGAGCGATAATTCTGGAACCTTCGGTGACTGATCTATAAAAGCCGACGCGCTTGGCTCGCTGATGAGATTTTCGACGATCGCCGACTGTGTTCTCCGCTATCGTTGGGCTTTGAGTGTAACTTGCCTTTGTGGGCACAGGTTCGCCCAGTAAAAAGTTTCGTCATTCGCAGTTTTGCGACTGTTCATCGTCACTGCAACGTGACAACTAGATAGATAGATAGATAGATAGATAGATAGATAGATAGATAGATAGATAGATAGATAGATAGATAGATAGATAGATAGATAGATAGATAGATAGATAGATAGATAGATAGATAGATAGATAGATAGATAGATAGATAGATAGATAGATAGATAGATAGATAGATAGATAGATAGATAGATAGATAGATAGATAGATAGATAGATAGATAGATAGATAGATAGATAGATAGATAGATAGATAGATAGATAGATAGATAGATAGATAGATAGATAGATAGATAGATAGATAGATAGATAGATAGATAGATAGATAGATAGATAGATAGATAGATAGATAGATAGATAGATAGATAGATAGATAGATAGATAGATAGATAGATAGATAGATAGATAGATAGATAGATAGATAGATAGATAGATAGATAGATAGATAGATAGATAGATAGATAGATAGATAGATAGATAGATAGATAGATAGATAGATAGATAGATAGATAGATAGATAGATAGATAGATAGATAGATAGATAGATAGATAGATAGATAGATAGATAATCAGCAGCAGCAGCTGCTGCTACTGCCAGGACGAAAGCCTCTCCCTGCGATCCCCGATTACCCCGGTCCTGCGAATTTCCTAATTTCCACTAGCGCCTGTGAATTTCCTAATTTCATCGCCCCACCTAGTTTTCTGCCGTCCTCGACTGCGCTTCCCTTCTCTTGGCACCCATTCTGTAACCCTAATGGTCCAACGGGTGTCTAACCTACGCATTACATGACCTGCCCAGCTCCATTTTTATTTCTTTTATTGTCAATTAGAAAATCGGCTATCCCCGTTTGCTCTCTGATTCACACCGCTTTCTTGCTGTCTCTTAACGTTACGCCTAACATTCTCCGTTCCATCGCTTTTTGCGCGGTCCTTAACTTGTTCTCGAGGTTGTTTGTCAACCTCCAAGTTAGCACCAGTAGAATGCATTGATTGTACACGTTTCTTTTCAATGATAGTGGTAAACTTCCAGTCAGGATCTGGCAATGCTTACGTATGCATTCCAACCCATTTTTATTCTTCTGTAAATTTCCTTCTCATCATTAGGGTTCCCTGTGATTAATTGACCTAGGTAAACGTACTCCTTCACAGACTCTAGAGGCCGACTGGCGACCCTGAGCTCTTCTTCTTTTGCCAGGCTACTGGTTGTTTGTCTTCTGCATATTAATCTTCAATTCGACTCTTACACTTTCTCTGTTAAGGTCCTCAATCATTTGTTGCAATTTGTCCCCAGTGTTGCTGAACAGGACAATGTCATCTGCAAACCCAAGGTTGCTGAGATATTCGCCGTTGATCATCACTCCTAAGCCTTCCCAGTTTAATAGCTTGAATACTTATTCCAAGCATGCAGTGAATAGCATGGGCGAGATTGTGCCTCCTTGCCTGACCCCTTTTTTTACAGGTATCTTCCCCCTTCTAATCTCCTTTTCCTCACCCCTAGTGTAGGGTAGCAAACCGGGTGCTCGCCTAGTTGACCTCCGTGCCTTTCGTGTCCTTGCTCTTTCTCTCTCTTTCTACTTTTCTTGTGGAGAATCAAGGTAGCTGTGGAATCTTTGTAGATATTTGCAAGATATTCACGTATGTCTCCTGTTCTTCTTCATTACGAAATGCCTCTATGACTGCTGGCATCTCTACTGATATATAGTTGTGGCTGAGGAAATCACGCTGGCCCCGGTAGTAAAACGACGAAAAAGAGAGTACGACGTACGTTGAATTGGCACAGTATATATATATATATATATATATATATATATATATATATATATATATATATATATATATATTTCCGTGGACGCGTGGGACAAGATAGGAGGGCGTCTATCAACACAGCACTGCCCTGTGATGAGATCCACGACGCACTTTTCGCCACTTCTCATGTCGCCACTGACGCATCCGCCAGTGAGCACATAAACGAAAGAAAGAAATGTTGTCGAGAGCCACTCGAGAGAAGGAGATGCTTGTTGATGGGAAGGGAGGGTTGGGGTAAAGTGCAGCGCAGTAACTGTCGAAGAAGGTCATAAATGGGACCGAAGGCCGAAGACAACCGGACAACTATGACGGCACGATAGCAGCGCAACGGCGACAATACGGCGGTTCCCGGAACTTTCCTTAAAGGCTACTTCTGTCAAGGAAGCGTTCTGATAAACGCGCCGACTATTCTCGCGACAGACGCGACAACAACTAGATGAACAACACTTAACAGCTATCGCCGAGAGGGAGAGAACGAATGTACGGTCCTTTGTCCCTCGGAACGGATGCCGCCGAAGGAGACGCGCGCTCCAACGGCGGGAGCGTCGCCGGACCAGAGAGGCGCTCACGCCATCGGTCGGCTGATGCGCGGCCGCAGTGGCAACCCGTGCCGCTCGAGACGGGCTGCAGACGGGCCACGATAGCGGCTCTTTCCGCCCGCTGCCTCAGCTGATGATGCCGTCGCGCTCGCTTTCCTTTTTCTTTTTTTGAGTTCCCCCCCCCCCTTTTCTCTCACTCTCCTTTATTACGCTGCTTCACGACGAGCCAGCCGGCTCCGCAGACTGCAACTGCGGCGCCTGCTCGGACAACGACGTTATATCCGCGCATTCGTTGACTTCGAACAACATTCGCTTGCTGCTCTTCCTGCGCCCGAGTGTGCTTTGTGTGTTATCTTGCGATTACATTTTTTTTTTAGTTTACGTCGTTGAGCAACTTCTGCTTTGCAGGGATGTCAGATTGAACCCTGGGCCTCTTCGCGAAGAACCAAATCAGCAGCAGACTAAACTGCTGAATGATATCGCAGCGCTATTCTCTACGTTCGACAGAAGGCGTGCAGAGGTTTTGCATGCCCTTCATTCATTTATTTTACTTATACAATACTGCGGACTCATGGTCCAAGCAGGGTGGTCGATACAAATACAAGAAATACAAAAGAAACAGCAACGAAAAAAGCAACAATAACACAGGCTCAGAAAGGTTATTTCACTGTTTGACCACTTGATTTGATAAGGCAATTCCATTCACTAATGGTTCTCGGGAAATAAGAAAACTTAAATATGTCTGTGCGAGCAAAATATGGGGTTAGGGCGTTTTCATTGTGGTGTCGGGTGGGCCTGCTAGTTAAGGGTGACAAATATGTTGATGCATCTAGCGCTAGTTTGTTTTCCAGAAGTTGGGCAAGAAACTAATCTAAATTTTTGCCTTCGTGCCTGTAATACGGGAATGCCATTTGCTTGTATTAAATCAGAAGGTGAATCTAATGCTGAAAATTTGTTAAAAATGAACCGTACGGCCTTTCTCTGAATACGTTCAAGACAATCAATTCTGCGCTTAGTATGAGGATCCCATATAATGCACGCATATTCCAGTCTTGGCCGCACAAGAGCAGTATAGCAGAGCAGCTTAACATTAGTGGGAGCAGTTTTTAGTTTATGTTTAAGAACACAAAGCTTGCGGAAGGCGGATGAACAAACATTATCAATGTGAAGATTCCAAGACAGATTTGAAGTGACAGTTACACCGAGATATTTATAGCAATTTACTTCTTGTAATGGTGAAGACCCTAATATGTAGGTATATGACAGCGGATTTTTTTGGGAGACACATTTGCTCGTGTTAAGGGTCATTCCCCATATTATACACCATTCATGTATATTGCCCAGACTAGTTTGTACTTGCTGATATATATAGCAAGTTTAAAGACAAGAACTTTTCCGGCGCCTCCCCGATATAACCGTAAGATTAGCCGCAACTCTCGTCGAAGCTTTTGGTGATATACAGGGAGATCATTTTTAAGTTTTACATAATTTTTAAAAATCGCCTCTTGCAGGTAACATAATTATTGTCCTGGAGCTGAATTATTCGACGAGGGGAGCATATACATATATATATATATATATATATATATATATATATATATATATATATATATTCGATCCGCAGCGAATATATCCAGCATGGTAAATGCAGCCACAAGAAGCGAAGGCGTAGCCGTAACCTCTAGGCTCGACAGCCTTGAAGACCGATCTAGAAGAGAAAATTTGCTATTCTATGTCATACCGGACAACGAATCTGAAAAGTGGCGAGAGTCTGAGGGTCACGTTCTTGATCCATACGCACATGCAAATCAACATTACAAGCCACTTGATCGCTAGACCGCATCGACTCGACTCGTTCATGACAAACAAAACTCGTCTATTATAGCAAGAAGTTCTTCTTTTTAAAAAATAATAATAAAAATGATCTCTGAAATGCGCAGCTTGAAAGGTAGCGTCCACCGATTGTTTAACAATACCGCGCGAGCGCCGACAGGCCGCCGGTCGGCGCCTTGAACGGCGCGAAGCGACTCGATCAGCAAGGGATTTGTCGTGCTCTTCGGGGCGGTAGAAGGCGCTGACCGGCCGGCGAGTTTTTATTTATTTATTTTTATTAGTTTTATTTATCTACTCGTACCAAGGTAACAGTTTACCCGCCCGTTACAAAGTGAATGGTCACACATGACCATCATCATCATCTAGCATTACTGTATAGGCAGCCTACACAGTAACTGCTGGCCAGGTGGAGGCTTGCGCGGTACTGTTAAAGGATCGGTGTACAGCTGTAAGTATCGGGGATGATTTCTGTCGCCCAACGCGGCAGTAAATAAGTAAAAAAATATATTGAATATGGAAAGGCCGAGTGGTAAGCCTTCGCGCTTTGATAAGCTAACAATGAACAAAAGACTTATGTGTAGTGCCCGGTCACTGATAAGGCATGCGAGCTTCGCACTAGTCGTAATACGAGGCCGAGTGTTGCTACCACCTCATGCGATAACGCACCCAATAATAGTACGCCATGGCTATCTTCTCCCCGGCCGGGACCTGCTGACGTTGCAGTCCTTTTTTACTGACGCACGTGGGATTTTAGACAAGCGTGCAACCTTACGGTGTCTTATTGAATCTTGTTATGCTGACATAGTTGTACTCGCGGAAACTTGTTTATCAAGAAAAATTTCCAATGAAATATTTGAGTGTTGAAAGAAGTACCGCTTTTGTAAATATAATCGCGACGCTCGAATAGCAGGATGTGTTTTGACAGCTGTTTGCGATGCGCTCGTTTCGTGAGCAGTGCCGGTGGCTTCGGCCCTTGAATTTATCTCTGCGTGCTTTATGCTTGATTATCAAGGTCCTTCTCGCTGTTTGCTATAGAGCACCTCATGCTGCGCCTTCCTTTTGCAATGACCTTTATGATGTTCGGTCTAGTTGTTCGGTACCTTAATTTACCCTATTTTTGCTGGGACAATTTCCCTGGAATTGTATGTCAATAATATTCTGTCAGATTCAATCGAATGTCTTCAGAGTTCGTAGAATTTGTTGGCCTGTCTTTTGACTGCGATTTAACGCAATTTTTTCTGGAACCCATCCGCACGACAGCATGCATGCTGTAATACTCTTGGTCTCATTCATACTAGTGCACCTGACCTGGTTTCATCTCTGACCTTCTTTCAGGGTGTAAGCGATCACAAAGCCAGAATTTTTTTTTTTCAATGAAAGCTCGAATGTCAGACGCAAATGTAAATACAAAGAAATTAATTAATTTAGAATTACAACAGAGCAAACGTAACTGCCATTACGGCTGAAGTGGGACATTTTATTATTGATTACATGGCGAATATTCAGAGACGGTCAGTTGATGAAACCAAAGTTGTTTTGTAAGGAAGGTAAAGGTAGTGCCCAATGAGTGGTCGCCGTGACACAACAACGCGCTCGAAAGCCTGAAAATAAAATATAAGCGCCTATCACGTCGTGCAAAGCGTTCTAACGGGGACGATAACTGGTCCGATCATTACCACGTTAACGCCGAGTACATTCATGCTGTCTCCGACGCAAATAACACTTTCTTCAATGTTATCGATTACCAGAGCTGTTGCGCTCACATGCTCGTGAATTCTGGAACATGATGAACGGCTCCACTGGTAATTTGGTCCAGCTGATTCTTAGAGATTGCACTAATGTTCCTTCAGGTCAGTGCTGTACAGTTTTAAATTGTTTCCATCATTATTTTCTAAAAAGCAACGCTTTATAGCACACTCCCACCTGTGCCTGGTAACAATTTATAACTAAACGATTCGATTTTTATCCACTGGGTCGGTGTTAACAAACTAATCCGTACTGCCGTGACGCGTGCTTTATTAATTTAAGCTGATGTGTTTTGCTCCCTATAAAGGCCAGCATAAAATATTTCTCAAGGTCTTGCAGCAGATCCTTGCACGTATCAAAATTTATATGTTTGCACATTCCGTGCGACAATCGGCAGTAGTTGACTGATGTACATCCACTTCCGGCTTCGCGCTATTGGCTAGACGCTCGTGGCACTTCCGGGCGACAAGCGACGAATTCTGCATTTCCCGAACCGAGATGATCGAGCGACGAGCGATCCGTTCGCGCGACGGCCCGTTTCGTCGCTCGACGCCGTGGCACGTCACCATCGCGCACAATATCGCTCTCATAGGGATTGGGCTTAAAAATTGTTTGATTTGATTAATTCAAAAGTCCTGAAGTGTGCAGGTGTGAACTCGTCCACAATGCTGTCTAAGGATTTTTTTTCTCAGTCTTTGGCGCGCAGAAACCTGCCCAGTGACTGGAAGTTACGTGCCAGAGTGGCCACGATACGTCATCTGAGTGAAGTAACCCGACCAAAGACAGTTGAATGACCGTCAGTCACAGCCAGAGTTAGCATACAAAAGCCGGGACCTGCTTTTTTTTTTCAGCGTATTTAGTGGCAGTTGATTTACACGGTGACTGTGGCGCAGTTAAAGCCGCGCTGCTTCTGAGCGGCGCCGTACAAGCATCTAGACCTGGCACATTGGATAAATTTCGGACTTGTAGTAATGTGGTTTACCTTACCGCAACTCTATTTGCTAATGTTCACTTGTTTCTAAAAAAGAAACAAAAGCAGCAGAAAATAATTCCACATGCTGCATGTCACAAAGAAAGAAGTTCACGCGCCTCGGTGGCTTAGCGGCTATGGTGTTGCGCTGCTAAGCGCGAGGTCGTGGGATCAAATCCCGGCCGCCGCGGTCGCATTTCGATGGACGCGAAAACGCCCGTGTTCCGTGCATTGGGGGCACGTTCGCGATCCCCTGGTGGGCAAACTTAATTCGGAATCTCCCACTATGGCGTGCCTCATAATCAAATCGTGGCTTTCTCACGTAATACTCCAGAATTTCAATTCAACAAAGAAAGAACTTTTGGAATCACCGAACGAACGGGATAATTCCTTATTATTAATCTTACTTTGCCTTGGTCGCATAAAACCACTCCGTAAGGCTAAGTGCACCTTGTCAGAAGGCTTCAAAGTTAACGCAGGGTTCACAAGGCACCGAAAACTTCCACGTTATCTTTTGTTTACGCTTCTTTTTTTCGCGCGCAGGAGAAGGAAACGAGCGAGACATCCGACGAGCCGGAGATTGCGGCAGCTCACGCGTGGTGATAGCAGTGCGATTGCGCACGTCTCGGCATGTAGATGAGTGCCGCGACGAGGGCCAATCAGTACGCGTGAGCCAGCCGAGCGCACAGGGCTGTGTTCGAGTGTCAGGTGGCCGGGGATTGTTTGAGGTTCGATTGCCTCGAGTGCGCAAATTTGGCAGTCGCGCTTCCGGGTTAGGTGCTCGGTAGCCCTTTGACGCTCTCGCTGTTTCGTTTTCTCTTAATTCTTTAGCCAGTGTGCAGACAAACGGCGATTCGAAGCCCTTCATCGACTACCGGTGCTTCAGTTGAGCATGTGCCCAGTGGTGGGAGAAATAGCAAAGCGAGCATTGCCTGATACTTGCTTTCATTTTCGTCGCGTTGTATCGTGACGGGAAAATGTTAATACTTGCTCGTGTACCCAAGAAAGCTTTAAGATAAGCAAAGGGTCATTCTGCCAAGAGGCATTCCCCCCTTTCCTTTTTTTTTAAGGCAGAGCTTTAGATTTTTTAGATATAGCGCACCTGACGTTGCCCGATAACGCGTCAGCTCTGGCACGCTCGACGCCCTGCTGGCGGCTCACATGCACGTATCGGGTAAGCGGTAGCGAAACCTTGCTGCCGACGCAAATATTTGCGATGCTCCCTTCTCGTAACCAATGTGTAACCGAACATTGACACGAATAAAAAAAAATATCGGGGTTTTACGTGCCAAAACCACGATCTGATTATGAGGCACGGAGTAGTGGGGGACTCCGGAAATTTGGACCTCCTGGGGTTCTTTAACGTGCTCCTAAATCTAAGTACGCGGGTGTTTTCGCATTTCCCCCCCATCTAAATGACGTAAATAGCCTCCGGTGCCATGCGATTCACTTTACCTGTTCGACTTGGCACAACGTTCTAGACGAAGTGGCTGGGTCTCTCAACCTTGCTTCTTTTTTACAGGAGTTCTGAGAAACCATTTTCGCGCTTGGTCCTCCTATCTTGTTCCCGTGTGGAAGCTGTTTGGATGTTTACTCCTCTTCGGCGGTACGATTTCTAAATACTCCTATCTCACTGCTTCTCGCGCGAAAGATACCTACTATCCCTGCGCAACAAAAATAGAATCCCAGACTGCTTCGCTTGCGTCATGCAACGCTCACTCGTACAGGAAGCCAGACGGGCTAATATAACAGTGGAGCTACAGTGTAAAGTCTACATTTGGACGGGTTGTCCCTTCATGTGTGCTTTTGAGGACAAAAAATTTCGCCTTTCTAGCATAAATCTGTATACAGAAAACAAAAAACGTTCAAAGCGTGTGAGTGCATCCTGTCTAGAAATCCTGCCTGGTTCTGTAACGACGTCTTTAGATTCTCAGATAGGGAGAGGCGAAAGAGAAGCGGGCATATTGAATGCCCTCCTATGAGAAGGGGCCCCAGATGTTCACTGCTATCTCGTTCTTCCAGATCCAACATTACCGTAGTCACTCGTAGGTAAAGGGACCGCAAGTGTAAATAAATGTCGACGGCTATAAAAGGAAAAGAAAATAATGATATATATTGCTGCGGTTATAACGTGAACCATCACTTCGTGAGGCCACTAAAGGCGACGTCCATCATAGGCAAATCCTATCACAAAGAAAGGCACAGTGATTGCCAGCCTACCGTCGCCGACCACGCTGCGCTGACCTTTTATTTTTTGCGGCGGGGTCACTTCACGAGGACATGTGGAGTCACTGTAGTTATACACTGTACTTTAAGGCGTCTCACCAGAGACTGGGACCAGAAGAATCGAAATCACACGAAAAAAAACGACAGTAGGTATTCTGAAAACAGCTGCCTCCAAGCTCGCTGTTCATTCAACCGATCTCCGCCTATACACCCCGCTCAGTGCGCGCGAGCGCCCTGACGTAAAAAGGAACCAAGCCGGGCGCTCTGAACACCTCCGAGGTCTTCCCGCCTTTCACTTTACGCACGCTGCGCCACTTGCAACCTGTCAAAGCAGTTGCAACACGTTGTATCATACATTTTTCGCGGCAACCTGGATGTAATGGGAAGATGTGAGTGTACAACGTGCATGTAAGGCCGACTTATTATGAGCGAAGCTTTTCTTTGCGAATCTCGCCGGGTTTCGCGACCACGCCTGCGGCCTGTCTGTTCCCTTGCCGAATACGACAACCAATCACAGCGGAGCACGCGCTTCGCGCGCGCCGCTGGGTTCCTAGCAGCAGCACCACCAAATGGCAATCGCCGCGACGGCGAGTGGCTTCTGTTGACAACGTAGACCGCAACATTTTGTAGGATATTCTGGAAGGGGAAGGGTTGGGGCGACGATTGTCTACAGCTTTCGAGAGAGATTTACCTAGAAAATACCGTCTGCGCTGAATGGAAAGGGATGAGAAGCGAGGAGAAAGCTCATATCAACAAGGGACTGAGGCAGAGGTGCCCTTTATCCCCACTGCTGTTTATGATGTACATAGTGAGGATGAAAAGGACGCTAGAAGGAAGTAATATCGGGTTTAATCTCTCATACAAACAAGTGGGTACAGTAGTGGAGCAGCAGCTTCCAGGTTTATTTTATGCGGACGACATTGTGTTGTTAGCTAACAAGCAAAGTGATTTGCAACGTCTGGCTAATAATATCTGTGGATAGGAAGGCAACAATTTAGGTTTGAAATTTAGTGTTATAAAATCAGGTGTTATAGTATTCAATGAAAACAGTGAACAGACAGTGGCAATACAAGGCCAGGAAGTACCTCGGGTAAGAGAATATGGATACCTTGGTATATGGATAAACGAAGGCAATAGACATATGGAAACGCAGGAAAAAACAATAACAGTAAAGGGGAAGAGAAATGTAGCCATAATGAAGCACAGAGCGCTGTGGGGATACTATAGGTACGAGGTGCTCCGGGGTACGTGGAAAGGTGTAATGGTTCCAGGACTTACATTTGGAAAGGCGGTTGTTCGCTTGAAATCAGGGGTACAATCAGGACTCGATGGCAACCAAAGGTAAGTGGGACGCCTCGCACGGGAAGACTACAAATGAAGCTGTGCAGGGTGATATGGGCTGGACAAGTTTTGAAGTGAGGGAAGCTCACTGTAAAATTGATTATGAAGAACGACCGAGGAATATATGGAAGAAAGTAAATGGGTTGGGATAGTGTTCAGGTATTTGGACAGGAATAACATTGATTCACAGTGGAGGAAAAAAACTAGGAAGTTTACCAGGAAGTATGCGGCCTGTAGGGTGAGCAACACAGCAACAAAGAACGTCAAGCGAAAAGTCAGAGAGACTGACATAATCTCATGAGTGGCGGTAATGGAAAAGAAACCTGCCATGAGTAACTATTTAAGAGGAAAAAGACATCAGAAAAGAAACAATTTAGGATAACTCAAAGGGAAGCTCATTACTTTTCGAAGCGAGATCAGGATGCCTTAGAACACGCACCTATAAAGCGAAATATAAGAAGGAAGAAGAAGCATGTGCTTGGGGCTGCGGTAAAGCTAGGGAAACGATAGAGCATGTTTTATTAGAATGTGAAGATATATGCCCAGTGGTCGATTTGCACATGAAAATAGGCTGATGACGTTTTACTACATCCTTCATTCGTCCGAAATTTTAACGCACTGTTGCTCTTGAGCGACAGCTCATTTCCTACTGCGATGCCACATTCGCATGTTTACAGGACGGTGTCTGTCGCCGAGTGGATAACGCAACCTGCAACCGTGTGCAGCGCTGTCACATACCATGCCGAAACATACGGCTGCTGGTCGCCTTCCATTGAGGCCTTATGAACTATATGTTATGAAACTTTTTTCCTTCCCTAATTAATATCGAAATAAAGACATTTCGTCGCTTTGTAATATGGCGGTGGTGGCGGTGGTGGTGGTGGTGATATTGCTACAGGCGGGGTTAGCCTGGCAGACCTGGCCGGTAGTTGCTCTGCCTGAGCGTCTCTTCCTGCGTCAAGTATGCCACCATGTGCCCATCAGTCCTGTGTCCCGCAGAAATGCGAGAAGGGCTCAAGGCTGCCAAGCCCAGACCGTCGAAAGAAATATCTATACCGCTATATTTGAAAGCACGGTGGAAAACAACAGGACGAGACACATTCTTAGAGAGATTAGTAGCTGTTAGAAAAGTTCGTGGAATATTCACGAAAATACTGTGCAACTGGTTTTCAGCGACGCTATCTGATGTACAACGAGTCCATGTGGCAAACGGCGTGCGCATGCTCCTTCCGTAAAAAGAAAAGAAGAAAAAGATTTTTTTTTTAAATATGCTTTTCATCGAGACGGCTCGGCGATTTTCTGGCCAACAATAAAGAAAGACAGGTACAAGTGCTAACAAACCGTCGCCTTGAGAGTGCGTTGTTAAACGCCCGATGCAATTGACGTGCTGCGCTCGCGTCGTGACAAAACCCTACGCCAGTGCTCGATGCGGTGTAGACCTGAATTGAGAGGCGATTTGGGAGGCGCTGCCGAGGTGCGTACAGAGTGGCCAAGCTTGGCATTGGCGCCAAGACTGAACGGCTCATTTCCTGCCCTCATTTCCTGTGCGCGGAAGGTGTTCTCGTCTGCTTACAAGGAAAACTTACGGTCGCAAGTCTGTGGTCGTCCACACAGCGAGGAACACGGGGAAGAAAAGGGTATTTTTTCCTTTACATCAACATACATTACGCGCTTTCTTTTTTCAAATGTAACAACATGTAGCAAATGCAACGCTATTGTTGCAATTTAAATGACGCGAACCTCGTTTGAGTAAGCGAGGTAGCAGCAGTAGCGGATGACACGCCCACTGTCCCGTTGCCTAAATAGAGCTGCAGCTCTCTGTGTCACGAGGACCAAGGCGATATGTGATGCTTGTCGAGCGAATACTGTTCGTGAGAGGTGTGTGCGCAGAGAAGCATTTAGTGCTTCCATACCACATGCTACAGTGGCACATGCCCATTCTGGGCGAATGGCCCGTGGCACATAAACTATAATGGCCCCAGAATTCTGGCAAACTGAATATAATAAATATAAGAAAATGAGAACAACCGTTTAATATCATGTGCTATAACAATAAGATGTCTGTGTGCTTCAGAAATACCTATGAGCCAACATTCTATGTGCAGGTTTTATGTCGGGATTTATTCTTTGGCTAAGCAGCGCAGAGGTGCGCTCACCGGCAGTACTATGTCGGTCAACATTCAAAGCTATACGTAAGATGCCTATTCGCCGAGGAGCGTTACTTACGTTCACCAAACCCTGGAAGATAAGGCAGCTTCGCTTTAAGAACACACCTCATGCCTTGCGCTCATGCGCCAGTATGGACCATTTGATTGACCGATACGGGAGATGCGACGTTGCAAACCAACACTGGGGCTACGAGATCTAGACGCCGTAGTGGAGGGTTCTGCATGCATTTTGATCATCCTAGGTTCGTTTTAGGCGCACCTGAATCTAAACCATTTCTCGTGTATTTTGGAGAGAGAGAAGAAACTTTATTAATGAATGGCCGGCAGTTTCGTTGTGGTGGCCTCAGGTGGCGGCTCGAAGTCCTTGGACTCGGGCGGCATCTTTGGCTTTGTATTTTGGAGCAGAATTTATTTCTGAAACTACGTTTAGCTGTTCATCCAAGCGTGCAGAGGTGGAGCACCTTATATTGGTGGGCTACTGTATAGATTGTCATTCTCCCCCCCCCCCCCCCCTTTTTTTCCGCGAGTAAATTCGGTGCTCTATTTCAGAGAGAGGAGGCGAAGGTACCACAGGTGCTTTTGCTGCTTGTAAGCACTCAAGAGTATATATCCGGTGTGACTTGCGGGGCAAGGCTTCAACACATGAGATATTAGAGAGCTTTAGAACCAGAGTACCCAAGCCACACCCAAGCATTAGTGGGACGCAAACTCCACTGTGGGTCGTTCGCGCTCTTTTGTGTTGGCTTTGCATCCTGTTGTAGGGGCGGTTCGCGTCCCCCCAACCCTTGGGCACCCTAATCAAAAACTCTCTGTTGACGCTATAAGGCTGCAATGCGAGTATACGTTCAACGCTTTTCTATCTGTCGTTTGTCATGATCTCCTTGGCTACAACAATCGACCGGAGCTCGTTCTCACCAACGGCTACCGCGTGCAAATAACGGATTTGCGAATCCCGACTCATATTAACCGTGGGGCGAGCCGAGGCTACAATGATCAAACGAACAAAGCAGCACTAACTTGACCTCCTTTCGTGTGACCTTTCGTACTGACACCAGCCTTCACAAAGAGAAATCAAAGCCGCTTTTGTGAGGTCTATGGAACAGCGCATGAAACTGTGGGGACGTTGCATAGTAAAGGACGATTTTCTTTTTCATTTTCTGACGTTTTCGGCAGAATTACAAGCTCGCTATCGTCGTAATATACGCTTACGAAATGATGCGAGGCTCGTCGGTTCTCTTTAATTTTTATTTCATTTTAAGCCAGTAATATGTGCGCGTATTACAGACTCGTAATCAGACATCGCATCAGTTTTGCCCGTTGGATCCACATGGCAAATGACCAAACAACGCATTCGGCGCGATAGGCATCGAGGTCGTTACCGATTCGGGCCATCTGATTGCCGCCTTCTATCTCCTTGAGCTGACCTTTGATAGTGCGACACCCCTGCCCCCCTTTCCTCTGAATAATAAACAAATAAGAGGTGCTTTCTCGCCCCCTTCTTTCACCGAGTATCACCGTAATATGTCTGGAGCTCATGGTCACTGGTATTTGCATTTTTACTTTAATTGTTACGTTACCAGTCAACCGTGTAAGTCGACCAACAGATACCGTAAACACAGGTGGGTTTGTGATGTAACACGTCGGCTTCGCTTACGTTTCTGACGTGACGTTTACGTCTTTATTTTGGTTTATTTGGAAGCCGCAACAACCTCCATCGTCAAAGCTGAAAAGTTTACTAGGACCTGTCTGTAAAGGAGATATTTTTATAAAGACTTGTCTTTGTGTAGACGCCAGAATTACTGAAACGCATCCTTAGCATATTGTTCTGCTGAGCGAAGATGAAGGCGACGTTTTTATTTCCTTTGCAGCGTTAGATACTGTTGTCTACCGAAGGAGCTGTTAGTATGGCGTTGATAAAAAATGTAATCTGCTGGGTATTTAGTGTGTATAATTGATGGGAGAAGGGAATCAGGCAGCGTGGTGGACCTAGCTTAGCTCCATAGCACAAAAGTACTTAAGATTTATGACAAAATATGTTCTGCCGTAGAATTTTGTGCTTTCGCACATCTTGTTTTATATTTTCTTCTTTCCGTTTCTTTTTACTTTGCTGTTGCAGCTGCCGCAAACACTTGCACGTAAAGTTTGCGTGTTACTGCATTACGTACAAACAAATTTGTGAAACAATTTTAATTAATACAAGAAGTTAATCCAAAGTCCTCCACTACGGCATTCTTCACAGTCAACTGTGCTCTTAGAGGACGTTAAATCTCGCAATTTAATTTCATTTAATTAACTTCTCGGCTTTCTCGTTTTCGCATTTGAGTCAGACGCGAGCATATAGTTTAGCACCCTAATTTGATTAGTCCGCGTACAGTGCACCTCTAGAGCTGCGCATTCGTTAATCAACAATATTATACGAAGCATATCGTTGTGGTATTCGCTGACGCTGCAGTACCGGGCCACCAGCACGCTTGAGCTCTAGACGCCACCGTCAGCGTAAACGCAGTATCTTTTTTCGGACTACAGAAATAAGAAGACCCGGCCATTTGACGCCGAAAGAATGTCTACGCTACAGGGGGTTATCCCTCCTTGAGCCGTTGCCAAGAGAACTGCTCGAAACCCGCACCATCAAGTCACTGATACACCAAGAAGGCGGTGTATCAGTGCGTGCACACACAGGCAGTCTCCTCAGCCTTATGCAACACTCTCTTGCGCATAGCATGAACGTTCTCTCTTACACAGGATGCCGTTGCGTCATGTGGTACGCCGAATGACGTCTTTTCCGCGGTTGTGGGCTGACCACGAAATGCTTGCAGTGCATGCGTGTTTACAAATAATTTCTGCACACACACACACACACACACACACACACACACACACACACACACACACACACACACACACACACACACACACACACACACGCACACGCACACGCACACGCACACGCACACGCACACGCACACGCACACGCACACACACACACACACACACACACACACACACACACGCACGCACGCACGCACGTTAAAGATCTCCAGGTGGTCGAAATTTCCGGAGTCCTCCACTACGGCGTGCCTCATAATCAGAAAGTGGTTTTGGCACGTAAAACCCCATAATTTTTTACATACATACATGCATACATACATACACACATACATACATACATACATACATGCACATCTGCACACATACACACATACATGCACACATGCACACATACATACATCTGTGTATTACATGCAGCGTAGTTACCCGGCACGAATGCAAATTGTTCATATTTTAGTTCGTCTGTTTTAAGGCAACAATAAGTGGGCACTGCGCTCCAAGTCCAAGTTTCAATGTTTCTTGTTGCTATCTATCATATTAGCCGAATGGGACAGAACGAAAGCCGGAAACTTCGCAGATCAAAGTTCAGAAGCACGAGAAAAGAGGATTAAACGACACGGTGATTTACTGACTTGCTTTTCACGCTTTGCGTGGCTTTGATAGCCGGATTGCAAGAAAATGATGCAATCACAGCCAGAATCGTTGAAAACGAGCAAGACGATTTAACAATGTAGGGCCACCATAGACTGTTTCATACACTGTTCGATTGTATATTATTACCCATTTTACTTGCCTGATAGATGCCGTCGGTTGCAGGAACCACCGTCAGTGGCGCGCAGTGCATGGGGTCTGTGGTGCGCACGCCTAGATTGCAGCTGGCCATAGCTATAAAATAGTTTCGCCGGAGAACGTGCTCTTCGGAGTGGCTTTGGTGTCATAGCTGGGGGCCGTGTCCGCGTCAGGGACTCGCGTCTCTATAGCCCCTCTCACAAACTAATTAGTTTCGGATTGGACAACACCAGTATCACCCAGCATGGAGTCCTCCTAATTACCGACTAACACAAGAAAAAAATACTCTTAGTTTGTGGCGCAATCACTGTGTAAGTTTTCTTAGAGTGACTAATCAATGACGGGGAAAAATTGATGGCAGAAAAGTACAAGAGCAACTCCGCCCCTGCACTGTTTCCTCCCTTCATCATGCATTAAACTTGTCACTTTGGTCATGCATAAACCTACAACATCAGCCAAAAATTTTATACGAGACGCCACTGTGTTAGCTCGTGTATACGTCCCAATAACACTGAGGAAAGTGGGCCCTGTGCAGCGAGGACTAACTGCTGATAATGCCACGTTCTGTGTCGTGGGCAGCTGGGCCTCACATAAATAGCATCCCGAACGACCTGAAGCATAGGGATTCTGTGGCACCGATGCCACCATTACGGATACTGAGAATGGCGCTCTTCAGCCTGCGTGGTGGCACACTGACTATTTGTTGTGGTACTCAGCACGAGAAGGCGGGTTCGACTTCTACCCGCGGCGGCTGCGTTCAATGGAGGCGACATGTAAGAAAAAAATTATCGTGTGTACCGATCATTGCCTGCGTGTTAAGAACGCGCAGATCGGCAAAATTAATTCGGCGCCCACCACTACAGCGTCCTTCGCAGCCTCTGTATCGCTTTAGCATGTTTCGCTCACTCAATCAACCAAACGGCGCGATCTTGGCGCGTCATCTCTTCCGTGAGCACGTGTGACAGCCTTATTCTGGGAAACTTTCATCATCACCGTGATTAATGCTATACTGGTCACTACAGTCGCCATCATTATCCACGGATTATTGAGATGGTGAGCGAAGGGCAGGATGGCCACCATTTGTCCCTACATTGAGATCAGGTTTCGCGAGAACATTCTGAAGTAGATTGAAGTAGAGGCGTTGGAACTCTTCCAGTGCTTTATCTGACGACGCCTATTACGTAACTCCGGAAGGCAGTGGATGGCAGCCAGACTGTCCCTGTGCGCGCAAAGTGCAACCCTGAGAAGTGTAATAACGGGCGGTTGGTATAGTATTCTGCCGGAGATAATTGCCTAGCGCACATTCAGCGCGGAGAAACCGTGACACCCGACACTGTGCCTTCTCAATCGTGCCCCATGGCGCAGAAGGCCGGCAAGAACGTCCTGCAAAAGGAGGGAGTCCGAAAGACGCAGGCTTGGGAAGACACAAAAAGTATCGATGGTTGTGTGAGTGTCGTAGAGAACGGCACGGGTATGAGTCTTCTGATCTAGGAACGCCTGGCGGGTCCGATATTACAGGGTTAATATCCGTGAGCAAACAGCCGACAAACGTGCTGCTCCCATTCGCTGTGCATCGTTGCGAACACTGTGCTCGGCGTGTTTTGGCCATCATTTCTATGCGCATTCGAAGCTGTTATTCACGTTCATCATCATCACTAGAACAAAGTCAACTACGGTACAAAGGCCCCCGAGGCTCTTTACTCACGTTCGCTTAGCGCTAACAAAGTCCGCCCATACTGCTGCGAGCTTATGCACACAATTTGTTTCGCATTCTGCCACCACCGACCCCGTTTCGCTTCCCCTTGATATCCATTGCACTGTTCGAAACAGTCACAGGTTATCTTACCTGTGCGCCACGTATCTTACCCGATTTCGGCCAATTTCAGCAAATAGATCGCGTTTGTGGCCGTGACCCTTCATGCTCAGGCAAAAAAAAAATAAAAAAAATCTGGAGCTTTGCATGCCGAAACGACGATATGATTGTGAGGCACGCCGTAGTGTGGTCCTCCGGATAAATTTTGAGCACCTGCGTTTTCTTATCCTACGCCTAAAATATCAGCACGCGAGCGTTCACGTGTATTTCGTCCCTATCGAAATGCGGCCGCCGCGGCTGGAATCGAACCTGTGACCTCTATCTCATTAGCGCAATGCCACAGCCACTAAGCTACCGCGGCGGGTCACCTGTTTGGTTAAGCCTGCTCATGTTTTGAACGTTTCTTTTGCTTACGGTTGGCCATTTCGCTTCAATTGCGGGCGCTCTACACTTTGACCCCCACCCTCTCCGAGTTGTCTCCCAAGCTTGGCGTTATAGACTGGCGCCCCGCCCTGCTAAGGCCTAAGGAAACGTATTTTTTCCCTTCCTTGCACTTCGCGTGAAAATATTCAAAGCCTGCAAACCCGACCTATTCAGATGATTGAGCGCATTGCCTCCCATTTCACGTTTGTGCCCGTCTGAAGGGTGGTCGTGTATTGTCGATGATCGCCAGAATGATTCTTAGAGTTAATGGATCCACCCATGAGCCCAAGTGGAAGTGTGTCAAGTAAGGACAAGGGCATGTCCGGCCCGGTTTATTAAACGAATGGATACGTTAGAGTAAAGTAAAATAATTATTGCGACGATAAATATATTGTAAAATCATGTGAGAATAGTAAAGTGCTGGAGAAAAAAGAAGAAGAAACACTTATAAAAGCGTGAGTGCAAAGGTATACCGTGTAGAAAAATCAGCAGCGATATGAACGTAGTTTGAGCAGCTTGATACCTGACTCGCGAGCAAAGCAAACCACACAAACTGTCACAGGGCACTCCTGCCATAAGGAAAGTGCTAACTGACTTAGTCTCGGGGAGTACGGGATGGCCATGCATATATATATATATATATATATATATATATATATATATATATATATATATATATATATATATATATATATATATATATATATATATAGTCATGTCATAATAAGCCAACAGACACTGACACCACGGACAACATAGGGGAAATTGCTTGTGCTTATTAAATGAAATAAAGAAAGGATAAATTAATGGAAATATAAAGTGGATGAAAAAAGAAGCGAAGCGAAGCAATGCGAAGGTTGTGGGTTCGGTTCCCACCTGCGGCAAGTTGTTTTTTCATCCACTTTAATTTCCATTAATTTATCCTTTCTTTATTTCATTTGATAAGCACAAGTAATTTCCCCTATGTTGTTCTTGGTGCCAGTGTCTGTTGGATTCTTATGACATGACTAATAAAAATCGGGCCCCTCGGTTAACCCCCTTTCTTCTCGTTTATATATATATATATATATATATATATATATATATATATATATATATATATATATATATATATATATATATATATATATATATGTGGACTTCGTCTCCAGCGTGAAAACTGACGTCGCGCCGTTTGTTGTCGCAGCGACGTTTGCTCTCAGCTTGGGTAGCTTCCGTGCTTCACCGGGCGATATGACGACAATGTGCAACTCGGGCAGCGAAGAAGCAGACATTCAAGGATGATGGCTATGTTCCTAATATGAAAATTATATATATATAAATATTTTTTTTTCCTGCGTTATGAGATATGTGTAGCAAGGTTACTTATATTTATTTAAAATACACAGCCCCTGCCAATCTTCATGATGATGATCCCCATCATCCTATATTTATATGCACTGTAGGACGAAGGTCTCTCTCAGCCATCCCCAATTACCCCTGTCTTGCGCTAGCTGATTCCAACTTGCGCCTGCAAATTTCTTAATGTCATCACCCCACCTCATTTTCTGCCGTCTTCAACTACGTTTCCCTTCCCTTGGCAACCATTCTGTAACTCTAATGGTCCACCGGTTATCTGCCCTACGCATTACATTGCCTGCCCAGCTCTATTTTCTCTCTTAATGTCAACTAGAATATCTCCTGTCAGCGTTTGCCCTTTGATCCACACCGCTCTCTTCCTGTCTTTTAATGTTACGCCTAACGTTTTCGTTCCATCGCTCGTTGCACGGTTTTTAACTTGTTCTCGAGCCTCTTTGTTAACCTCCAAGTTTCTGCCCCATATGTCAGCACCGGTAAAATGCACTGAACACCTTTTAACGAGAGTGGTAAGCTCCCAGTCAGGATTTGGCCATGCCAGCCGTATGCACTCTATCCAATTTTTATTATTTTGTAAGTTTCCTTCTCATGATCAGGGGATCAGGGTCCCCTGCGAGTAATTGACCTTGATAAACGTGCTCCTGTACACCCGTGAGCAAAAGTAAACGGACCACAAGGTCGCCGAAAAAAACTGAATTTCTTTTCAACTAACATGCACAAACTGAAATTGACGAGTACACTGGAAAGTTCACACAGCCAAGTTTGGATTGCAGTGATCAATTTCAAGTTGCATTCACAGGCATAGAAAAAAATCGGCTTTATCAGGCAATCCCTGGTCCGTATACTTTTGGTCAGGGGTGCACATACTCCAGAGGCTGACTGGTGATCCTGAACTCTTGTTCCCTTGCCAGGATATAGAGAATATTACCTTTGTCTTCTCCGTATTAATCTTCAACCCCACTCTTACAATTTCTTGGTTAAGGTTCTCAATCATTTCTCGTAATTCATTCCCAGTGTTGCTGAACAGCACAATGTCATCTGAAAACCGATGGTTGCTGAGATATTCGCCGTTGATACTCACTTCTAAGGCTTCCCAGTTTAATAACTTGAATACTTCTATGCAAGAGATTGTGCGTGCCTCTTTGCCTGACCCCTTTTTTGATAGGTAATTTTCGGCTTTTCTTATGGAGAAGCAAGGTAGCTATGTAATCATCGTAGATATTTCCCAAGATAATCAAGTATGCATCCTGTACTCTTTGATTACGTAATGCCTCTATGACTGCTGGTATCTCTACTTCATCAAATGCCTTTTTCCAAATCTATGAAAGCCATACAGAGAGGTTTATTGTACTCCGCAGATTTCTCAATAACGTGATCGATGACATGGACGTGGTCTATTGTCTAATATATTTTCCTGAAGCCACTCTGTTCTCTTGGCTGATTGAAGTCAAGGGTCGCATTAATGCTATTGGAAATTATCTTGGTGAATATTTTATAGAACACTGAAAGCAAGCAAATGGGCCTATAGTTCTTCAATTCTTTAACGTCTCCCTTTTTATGGATTAGTATAATGTTGGCATTCTTACAGTTCTCTGGTACACTTGAAGTCGTGAAGTATTCCGTATAAAGGGCCGCGAGCATTTCAAAGATCTCCTTCTTCTTTGGTTGAATTTACTGTTATGTAAGGTTCTTCTAACTTCATCGCTAGTTATAGAACGAGCCTCTGTATCCTGTTTATCACTACTTCCAAAGACGGTCGCGTGGTTGCCCTGGTTGCTTAACAGGGTCAGTGTAGAATTCTTCCGCTGCTTTTATTATATCATCGAAATTGCTGATTACATTGTACCTTACTAATCTTTCACTGCATGCACCTTGCCCTGTCCTATGCCAAGTTTTCTTCTCATTGATTTCATGCCGCGGTCATATTTTGCTGCTTCCTCAGTCTTTCCGACGTTATATTTTCGGATATCACTTACTTTCTTCTTATTTGTCAATTTTGACATTTCTGCGAATTTTATCTGATCTCTTGCGTTAGACACTTTCATGCTTTGTCGTTTCTTTATTATGTCCTTTGTCCTTGGGAGAGCTTATTACCTACTGACATATCTCTGCACAGCTCTAAATCAGTTAGATAGAAAATCGTTCCCCTTGAACAAGATCTTGGGGCCATGGCCTCGCATATCGCAGCTACAAAAGGCCACAAAAGCGCTGCTACGATATTTGAAAGCTACCAGATTGAGTCGCCGTCTGTGATCCGGACTGAGTGACCCGATCGATATCCCCGGTGTACTTTCTCTTCTTCTTTTGATCTTTCCCTCCCTTTTTCTCTTTCCCCAGTGTAGGGTAGCCAACCGAGCTCAGTCCTGGTTAACCTCCCTGCCTTTCATTTATCATTTGCTCTCTCTCTCTCTTACCTACTGGTTGCCTTGGGGCCTTACCTCCCACTTCAATTGCTGCTCCTGAAATCAGCCCCTGCCCATGCGGGCAACTTAAATAAAGCTAAAGAGGACAAAAAAAAAAAGGGGGGGGGGGGGCAGATTTTCGACGGTGCGTATGGCGCAAGCTCAAATTACAAAAAAAAAAATGAGCATTGTACTCCGCTCGAAGTTTTCTGTTTTCTTTTTTTTCATTTACACCTATAGCTACCACTGCGAACCGCAGCAGCCTGAAACAGGCGCCGAAAATTCTTGCAGTCAGCCGCATACAGCACACAGCAACGGCGCCGTGCAGTAGCCATTAGTGGTCCAGCCGTCCAGCGGACGAGTCCGCATGACAAAGCGCGCGGTCGCGGCTGCCCTTTGCGTGTCGGGAAAACCACACCTCCTCCGTCAAGAATTTGGACGACGCCCGCTTGCACCGAAGTCGCCGTTTACGTTGAAGGAAACTCTTGCACTGCGGATACCCACGCGCCTTGTTTAGGTAGTAGAATTACGTGAACGGATTTACGCACCGACACTGCACGGAGAGTCATGCTCAACGCCAACTCTCAACCTTTTCACGTTCCTGTAGACAAAGACGCGCCAGGAAACGGGCCGCTTGCGCACGCGGCACAAGGGCGAACGGCGTAGTGCGCAGTCGGATTTTCCGGATGAGTGGCTCGCAGGTTTTCGACACGCAGCGGACAGCGTGGGTAGCAGCGGCGGAAAGGAATCCCTGGGGTATCGCTCATGTCTACAATTCAGTGAGTGAAAGACATAGTGCAGCTGCATTGAGGTGCAGTGTAGCTCCCCGCATATCTATAACCGGGGATCGACTATATAGTGGACGGCTTGTACCGGACAAATAAAAAATTCACAGGGTGAATGATTAGCGTGTTTTCCGACGCACCTGAATCATTCACTTTCCTCGCAAAAATGGTGTTGCCTTCCCACCGATACATTGATGATTAGTGGAAACGCCACACGGGCTCTTCCTAGATGTGCCGAAAACAGGTTGAGCCGTGCCCGCAGTATATCGTCCACAGCGCTCGTAATATTGATTGTTGTTTTATGCCTTTATGCCTAAATGTTTTTTTTTTTTTTTTCACTTGTGCTTCCATTCCCGGAATCTTTTGTTTTCACTTTTTTCGCAATCTCGGCAAGGCAGCCCAATCCCACGCAGCAACATTTAATGCAATTAGCATTCATATGGTACTTCACGCACTTTCCGGGGGCAGGCTATCTATGTCTCTAACCATTTTGCCGCCAACCTGGGTACGCTAGGTAATCCAAACATGGGAACAGGGTTCAAAACCAACCGTCAGACGAACTTGGGTCTCTGCATGGGTATGTGACGCTGTGTACCTATGTGCAACTCTTCAACGAAATTCTTTTTACGCCGACTTGGAGAGAGAGGGAATAAACATCTTTATCGTGTAAATGCAGTTTTGGAGAGTCGGTCCTTATTCCAGAATGCCTTGAGCTCGGGCCGCGTCCCTCGCGATCAGCCGTTTTGCTGATCCTAGAGGCCGATTTGCTGCTCTTCAGTGAACATTTTTTGTGTACCAGCTTGTGTCACTGCGTATGTGCCGGTAGGTGTGTGCCGCTCTTCAGTGAACATGTTTGACGGCTAGAGCACACTATCTCAGGCCGACGTCTCTGCCTATCCTTCAATAAAATATAGATCTCTTGACGTTAACTTGAGTGACTAGGTATGTCCCACTGGGTGTGTGCCGCTTCACGATGACAAGAAATGATTTTTAAGTTTATCCGATGCTCGGTGGAATTGAATCCGTGCCACGCGCAGTGGTGCCCCTAGAAGGCGCGCAGCGTGTGCAGTGAAACGTGCGACAAAGAAGCCCGGCTGTATTGACGTTTTGGCATTGGCGATACGGTGTGTCACAACATCGCTTCCAATACTGGCATAAACGTCGACACTCATCGTGAAATTGGTTCTGCCGGACTTTTTAGCGGTCCCGTTTTATCCAATTAGGCCAATATTGTCACATATTGAGGTGTGACGTGTAGTTGAGTAACGTGCGCGTGCCTGTAATATACACTTGAAAAAGTGGACACCCCCGGCGTCGGAGGCGTGCGCTGCCTTATAATTTTGTCGGCCTCTGGCACCCTTCCCGGAAGCCCATTCAGAACTCACGGCGACCACGTGTTCCGTTCCGCTGGCGCCGCGAAGAAAGGAAGAAGCGGAGACACTCTGGTCGGCACTGACTCGCGGCCGGGGCGAAGGAGAGAACTGTCCACCTGTGCGCTGCACGACACAACACCGACGACGAGTCGCGCAGTTCTACAGGGGTCGAGGCAACGCTACAGAACAGCATAGCGTTCTTTGAGTGCACAGAGAGGACATTGTGAGTCGATCAGAGATCGAACATCGACAGACTCCTGCGCGAAGAATGGGGGCCTCGCTAGCACAGGCCAGTCTTGCGGCATGGACATACAGAGCGGCGCGGAAAAGACGCGAATGCAAGGCGCGCACTGTCCTCCCTTCTGCTCATTTCGCCCCTTTCCTACCCCTGCCGCAGTGTTTCAGCGCGGACGTTGCAAAGTTACTCGGCCTTGGCATCCTAACTGCACGAGGCGCGGGCGGTGCGAACTAAATGCTCAGCAACTGGAGCAAAGAGGTCAGTGTCCGTTCGGAGCCGAGACGCAGCTTGCGAAACACAGCAGAATGGACGGCCGTGTTGCGCCAGCCTTGCTCGAGTAAGGCTGGCTCAAGGACGTCCTTCCATGCGCTAGCAACGATGCCACTGCCTGAGACTGCGGCAACCTGCGCTGAAGGGCGGCAGTGGAGGCACTGCCGACCACCTCAGCTCATACGAAGTTAACTGAGTTTTGGATGTCGCCTGAGCGATGCCCCACCATCCACACGAGCTCTGACAGGCCATGCAATGGAAATTAATAAACGCGTGTGATGTCTATTTCATAATTTTCAAGCTGCGACACTTAATTACTCGCAGGTGCTCTTCCCCGAACTGCTAAAGCACTCTCCCTTTTCCAAGAAAATAAACTAAAACATTAATAAGAAATGCCACTGCAGATACGAAACCGTTTATAGGCTAGTTAGACGGTTTCCATCTCGTATGATCCCATTTTCCAATAAGTTCGTCTCAAAATAGGCCCATACGCGCCGTGGTGGCTCAGCGGCTATGGCTTTGCACTGCTATGCACGAGATCGCGGGATCGAATCTCGGCCGCGGCACCTGTGTATCGTGCATTGGGTGCACGTTAAAGAACTCCATTAGGTCAAAATTAATGAGGAGCCCCCCACTACGGCGTGCCTCATAATCAGATCGTGGTTTTGGCAAGTAAAACCCCAGAATCTAATTCTACTATATTTAATTTTTTTTTTTTACTGAATAGGCGCATATCGTACACGCGCAATTGCAAATGCTTTACATTTTTCTTCGTCCAGCTGGAAACGAATCAGATCTTGCAATATAAGCTGCAAAAGCTGAAGCATCGGTGTCGTTTTTGTTTGTACACCTGCAGCGTCAAGTTCTCTTTTGACTAAGGTTGGATCGCTTCCCTATACTCTTCATTCACTCTACTTTGCAGAGGGCTGTATGCATAACTTCTTTATTGCGTTTATTTGCCCTTATAGACTGTGCCTCCGCCAAACTTTCCCTTAATCCCTATTCCTTTCATCTTAATGCTCGTTTCGCCCAGCTGCCAAGTGCATAGTAGAGGCTAGCAAGCAGGATATTCCGTTTTTCCATTGAATTCCAATCCTTGTTCCTCATCTTTTTCGCCCAAGGTTAGTTCTAGTAGTAAAACATAAATACCCAAGAAAGTGGATGGGATGGGAGCGATGGGGGGCCGCGGTAGCCCAATTGGTTAGAGCATCGCTCGCGTACCGCAAAGATGTGGGATCGTTCCCCACCTGCGGCAAATTGTTTTTTCATCCACTTTCATTGCCATTAATTTATCATTTCCTTAATTCAATCAGTGAGTACAAGTAGTTCCCCCTATGTTCTCCTTAGTGTCTTTTTTTTTTATTATTGAAGTGAATGTTAGGAGAGGTTGGCGCCTTTATGTGGTGGCACCGGCTACTCCTTGTCACTTGGCAGACGAAAGAAATTTGCGCAAGAAGGAAGAATAGCGACACTGAATATAACACTCAGTAGAACACCGGATCAATAAGAAATATACAGTCCAACAGTACATGAGTCGCAAAGTTCTGTGCATTAGTTCAGTCCACGTACGCATATATAAAGACCGATGTTTTGAACAGTCAAAACACACAACACTTGTAATACACTCCAAGTACAGGACAATTATACATATTGCGTAAAAGTTGCGATCACCACATAAACCAACTATGAGCCACGAACAATGTTTATGTAACTCATTTAGCTTATTCGGATCACCCAATACTTAATATTTTCCCAAAATGTTGGTGTCCTCTAAAAACTTTTTCAGTCAGAGCAAGAAGCGCTCTTTTTTGAAGGCCCGCAGTTGGCCATGGGCCAAGTATCTTTTTTAAAGTGAATGTTCGTTGGCTTCTCATGATATGATTTAAGTATATATATATATATATATATATATACTTAAATCATATCATGAGAAGTAGTAGAAACCTGGAACACTCCCAGGTTTCTACTAGGACACATCAATACCCAAGAAAGTGGATGGGAAAACAGCGCCGCGGTAGCTCAATTGGTAGAGCATCGCACGCGAAATGCGAAGGTTGTGGGTTCGGTTCCCACCTGCGGCAAGTTGTTTTTTCATGCACTTTAATTTCCATTAACTTATCGTTTCTTTATTTCATTTATTAAGCACAAGTAATTTCCCCTATGTTGTCCTTGGTGTCAATGTTTGTTGGCTTCTTACGATATGACTAATATATATATATATATATATATATATATATATATATATATATACATACTATGACTTTTGTGGACGTTGAGAGCCACCTTAGACAGCGGTTCACGGCCAACTTATCTGTGTCGCGGTTTATGTTATGTTTATGTTATGCTGCATGCATGACCACAACATAAACCGCTACACAGATAAGTTGGCCGTGAACCGCTCTCTAAGGTGGCTCTCAACGTCCACAAAAGTCATTCGCTTCCATGCGCTGGTTTCCGCACGATTAACAACACCACACAAAGAAGGCGAAGCCGAACAACTTGGGCTTCGGCACGAAACCAGCGCAGCAAACCGAGTGACGTCTTACGAACCAGTCCCATTTGAAGCATCATTCCAAATAGCGACGGGTGGTTGCTCAACGACCCATATACGCGCGCTGACAGCAGCGTACATGCAGCCTCAATTGAAACTAATAAACCAGATCTGAAGGATGCCAGGTCCCTCTGTCTGCGGACGCCTCGAAGGCAACGCCCTCAGAAATGCCCGCGATCATCGTTTGAATAGATACATTTCCTGCAGCACGCAGAGCGTCGCGAATACAGGACAGACCGGCGCCCGAGCACGGCTTCCACCTCATCCATTTTGCCGCCCATAGACGTACCGGTTCTCAGCTTAGCGGGTGTATGACTAAATATGGATATTATGTTAGGTTGTATTAGCAAGTTACGATTATCTGCCAGCAAAAGGGCCACGCTTCCCGCGAGAGGAGGCTTCGGTATACCAGAAAAGGCGCAAGAACGAAAAAGCTGATGGCAACACCGCCACGAAAAAAGAGCCGCGCCAACTCGCCGTGACGTCGACGATTTTGACAGCCTCTACTCGGGCCTCGTTAATTGCTTATCTGTTAACGAAAGGGCTGCGTTGCATTCTAATGGAACGAAAGGTTAAAGCTAGCTAGTTTACAGAGCTTTTCCTGCGCCAGAATGGCCCAAACACGGGGACATACTTTGGCATTCGCGAGGTCGCACTGACGTGCCCGCCCTCGGCGCGAAATTCCGAAATGGTAAGTTTACCCATCGTCGTCGTCGTCGTCGTCGTTGTTGTTGTTGTTTCTAGTAAAAGTGAATATTTCTTTCTTCGACGAATGAATGAAAATTGAGTTTTGAAATGGTGCATTACCTGTCTAAGCTAATTTACTGTTGCTTTTCCATGTCCCTTTAAAGTCGTCGATTGACGCGGCCGATATCAAACGCCCTTCTACATTCGCACTGCTTCATTTCGCTTGGAAAGCATGCCTGAAAGGCAAAGAAAGAAACCAAGTGCGTGAATACCCGTCGACGATCCCGCCTGCTTCATATGGGAAGGTAAAAAAATTTTTAGGAGACTGCAGCGAACATCAATATCATATTTTCAATGCATATATAGTTAGAAAGGCAAAATGTAACTTAACAGGAAAGTCTACTAAATTAAGAGAAAGAAAAAAGGACGCTGTGGAGTATGGATGGTTGAACACTATCGAAACCGGCTCTGAATGACGAATACCTACTGGAGCGAGTGTAGTGCCTTTTAAAGTCTGAGCTGAGTACACCTGCTTTAAGTGGGAAGAGCCGAAATTTTGGAGCCTAATACAGAGGATATATCATTTCTTTCAGCAGCCTATTACTAGGGGCGGTATACATCATTAAATGTGTGGTAATTAATAATTAACTAAGATAGGCTGAATAACAGTTCGATCAATTATTTCAGGCAAACGTTGCAAACACGAAGCTGAAGCAAGTACAAGGACTGTAGACATGTCCACTTAGTAGGGAGCCGGAGAGTTGATTTTGAACTATTTCAATTTTGATAGCTTTTCTATGCCAAAACGCACCGGTGTTGCGCTTAGCCTTCTGCAGCATTGAGCGAGAGAGGCTTTGCAGAAATAAAGCAAATACACAAATTAATTCTTTGGGGAGAGAAATCGCCACGTCTTGAGCGCTGACGTGCTTCCATTCTGCGATTGTTACATTTTACCTGAAGTAATGAATTACGACGTTGTCTAGCACATTTATGCTAATCACTTAATCAGCAATTACCACGTATATCTCCAGATTACTGCAACCGTTTATCAGAGCCTAGCCGAGCCAGCAATGTTTCTTGTTTTAATCAAATAATGAATCGACTCTCACTGCCACAGTTATTGGAAGTCGTTCGACATAGTGTGTAAGAATGTATGGCGTGTATTGGAGAGAATTGTAACTATCAAAATTTGGTACAAGCATGCACCCCCACATTACCGGCTTTGGCAAGTGTACAAAAATTTTCAATATCTGTTGTTGGACTTCTTTTGGTATGTAGGCGCCACTGGCTTTATTTCGAAACTTTTGCACTCGACCACATTGCCCATACACGATGACTACCTATCTGTACCTTTGCCGTTCAATCAGTAGTTCTCTCTACATTTGACAGCTCCGTGTAACAACTACAACACATACAGGCCGAACGCTCACACAACCCGCGCTTTTTTTTTTTAATTGCTATCGGAAATAAGACACTTTTGAATCGGTCCGGTAGCATAGCAGGTAGAGCAAGACCATTGACTACGCTAAAGACACTGGCTAGAGGGTGTTACAGGATATTTGTCTCCCAGCGGGTATCGTGAACCTCGCAGGTGCTCGAAATTTACCGAGAGTTAGAGGGTTGAAAAAAAAAAAGAAACTGCTGTGGCTATTTAGCAGAAATGAGAGAAATGCGTTAGCATTACGGCGCACTTCTTTGAGGTGTCGGATCTATGACTTAAACCGCGTTCACCACATCGCAAAGTGTAGTTCAGGAGCTCACCCGACACGCGTCCTGTGTCTCTCTTCGAGGAGCGAAGTGTAAATGATGGTGGGCCGGAGCAGACCACCGTCACTTGCACTATATCAACGAGAAGAAGCGAAATAGAGGGGCTAGACTTTTTGGTTAATCACTACCACATAAAGCCAACAGGCAATGAAGCCAAGGAGAGCATAGGGGTAACTAGATATGGTTTAAATTGAAATGTAGAAAATACTGGCGATAAATGAAAGCGGATAAAAAGGTAACTTGTCGCCGGTGGGGACGGAACCCACAACCTTCGCATTACGCGCACGATGAACTACCAATAGTGCTACAGCGACGATCATCAATCCATCCACCCCCCCACTTAGGTATTTATGTGTACTATATCTTGTCCTGGGAGTATCAGCCGGCGCCGTCCCCACCGGCTACAAGTTATCTTTTCGACCACTTTTATTTCCCTTTTCTTCATTATTTTCTACATTTCAATTTCAACCATTGCTAATTACCCCTATGCCTTCGTTGGCTTCCTTGCCTGTTGGCTTTATGCATGTAATATATATATATATATATATACCACGTGACCGCCCTCACACACTTCGCACACATACACTTCTTTCCACTTTGACACTCCTAATGATAACGCATTAAAAAGATGCTGCGTACACTCGCGAGATTCTGCTCAATGCTGCCACCTTTTTCAAAAGTGGCGCCCCTAGGTACGTCCTTGCCCACCCTCCTCCCAGCGGAGGCGCGAAGCGTGGAGAAAGCGAGCACGGGTAGAGTGTACTATAAAATGGAAGAGTGGATCCAGCGGGCGCCGTAGCAAGCGCCGAGGGTGTCGCATAAAAATCCGCTAAATTTGCGACGGCGCTGCCATCGCCTTATCCTGGAGCTCCGGTTGTTTCGGCTGCGCCGATTGGCTGAGGCGATCTTGTGGCCCGGGTCGCCGTCGTTTGCTCGATGCATCGTCGTTCTTGCGTCGCCTTTGTTGTTTTCGTCACTGTTTCTCCATTTTCTTTATAAGACTTCGGTGGGGAATAGCATCCCTGTTTCCGCCGCTGAGTAGAAAAACTGAACACAGCAGACACATGTCCAAGCTCCATGCCGCTGCAGTAGGGCCTCCGACGCGACAGGCGTCGGCCGGCGCGCGGGGCCGCTCATTCAGGTAAAGGCGACAATGGCGCCACCAGCACTTCAATAAAAAAATGCCTCAGCGGGGAGCCCGCATTGGATCCACTCGCCCTATCTAGTACGCTCTAAGCACGGCTGAAGGGGCGAGAAAGCAGCGGGGCGAGAAGGCGCATCATCTGATCTACTCACGCCACGGGCGTCACGCCACCCTTTACTGCCAACCGGTGTTTGCAGCGGCTCCTTTTCTGCGGCTGCGTGACAACACGGAGCTGTGTTAAAGTATTGAAACAGTGCTACCAGTCTTAGACAGGCTCCCTTCATTCGGTCACTCGTAAAGCATGAGATTTGCTATATATTTCGAGTTCTCACTGAATGGCGAACGGCAGCCGGTCAGTGTCGTCTGCTCGGCGGCGTGCTCGCTGCGGTTCCCATCCGCTCGTTCGTCAGGAGATGGTGAGGGAAGGCCACGTTGCTTCCGGCGTGCCCCAGCCAATCATAAGACCGCGAGATGACGCCACGTGACAACCGGCTTCCTCCAGCCGGCGTTCCCCGTCGGCCTGTGAACGCGTGATTTTTATCCGCTCTCTCTGGATTCCCGCCAGCAGCGGCGCACGTCTCCTCTTATAACTGCGGTGGCAGCACGTTGGCAGCCGTCACATTGGATACTCCGCGCGGCTGGATTAACCACAGGCGAGTGCTCCCTTCTTGGCGTTTGACTGAAGTGTACCTGCCGGTAAGGGACCGGATAGCTTCGGTGGACGGACAAGTTTCGATGAATTCTCCGGGGCAAGATTGCCCACACGGGCTAGCTAGACAGTTTTTTTTTTTCTCTCTCTCGTCTAGAACAGAAATTAGTATTGTTTTGGCGAATATGGCCCTTAAGTCTTTACTGAAGTTACGAATTGTTCCTTTCTTTTTTAAGATTCGTACCTTCCGTGAGTTCGAGTGATGCAACTGGCGTTATGAACTTCGCGTCCGTATAGGTGATGTAAGAATGAATCGGAGCACATCTCTTATTTTTGCTGCTATACATAAGCCCCTGTTTCGATAGCATATTTTCTTCGCAAGTGTGCTTTGGGCACCAATGATGTTGCAAAGCGTTTTCCTTGGCTGCCTGTAGCGTCGCGCGCACAACTATCGCTTGTGCTGCAGTCAGCACATTGGCTTTCCCGCAAAACGGCAGCACCATGCAGAGCGGTCTTCGTACGAACTGTCAAAGGTCTTTCCATGTGTTATTCTTCCGGCACCTTTACCTGTTGCTGCCACTCCGTCCACCAGACCTTTGTAGAAATCAGACGAATAAAGGTGCTCACACCTAAACACATCCCCTTCCAGCACGCAAGCTCCGGGCATTGTTTTATCGGGCAACCCTCGGTTACAGCGGGAATTTATTTCGATTGCTAGTGATCTTGCCACGACCACGCTATGTCGCGCAGCGTATGTCCGGATTTTAGGGTGTCAAGTTCCGAGTCTAGTCCGCCATGTCGTCTGCTAAACTGAAGAGTTGCCGTCTTTAACGTACGCAGAAGCGAACCATGTCGACAGTGACGGAGACCGTGACGGAAGAGCTGCCGGCCCCCAAGCCGTACAAAAGGGAGATTGTATGGCGCAATGTGCTTCTCATGGGAAGCCTGCACCTGATCTCTCTCTACGGTTTCTACTTGATTTTCTTCACCGTTCAGTGGAAGACCGTGCTCGCCGGTAAGGCCCTCCCCACGCTCCATTCATTCTCCGCTGGCGCGTGTTGCAGCGTTTTTCTGGCCACGCAGCATCACAAGCCAGCTTGGTGTGCTTTACTTGCGCTTCCTTGTTTTTTTAGACCTGAGCCTTTTCCTTGCCCCCCCCTGTACAAATGTGGGCATTGAAGTGGCCGTTCGCTCTGAAGCCCTCAGAAGGAATTATTGCCAGTCTGCAAAGCAAAAGGCAGTGTCCTTCAATGAACTCCACGCACAGCGACAAAAAACGTGTAAAGGATCATTGTGGGTCGCCTGCTTCATATTTCTTAACTCGCTCATGCATCTACATGAATGCTCTCAAGCGCGGAAGGTGTTAGCCGCAAAGCGTTTTGGACGTTTCATAATGGCAGCATGTCTAGACAGAGTAAACACAGCTAGTCTGCAAAACTGTCATATAATACATTGCATCCGAAAGTTCATGTGTGCGCCTGGCCCTGTTTGTCGTAGCCTTTTTTTTTTCTTTCTTTAAAGTGCTCACAAAGCCAGCGATTTTTCGGCACTGTCTCTTATACGGTTGTCACATGGTGCACTTTTGATCTCGATCAATCTCGATCGAGCTCGATCGCGATCGAAAGTGCACTGTTTGACACCCGTATTGACTGCGTCTTCGAATACGTATGAAACGCGGAAATGCTATCACTTCGCAACCACTCAACATGCATGCGTGAAATTTGCTGCAGTTCGGAAAATTTAGGCTATCAATTACATTTTAAAGAACAAAGAACGAAAAGGATAGATTTTAAAAAAAAGAAAGAAAGAGAAGACATTAAAGCTACCCCACTAACATCCCCAACCAAAACAGGTATCGTAATTTTGGGAACAGCGACTAACAGGTCGTTTAAAGCGCACTAACTCACCTCAATTGGGGGTTTGTCTAAATCACTTTAATTTGGCCCTGGAAAAGTCTTCTTCACAACAGTGTCGTTCTCAAGGTTATGTGCGCTACCTATCACGTTTGTCCGCTTTAGACGCCTTGACGGACAGATGCCGTTTGCACAATTGCGAGTTTTGTTTGCGTAATTTACAGTAGCATTATTTCCCCCCTATTTTCGTTGATGTTTACAAAGAATATGCTGCTAACAGTCGCTCCGAACACATGATGCGTAAGTCTACCATATGTTGGGAGTAGATTTTATACTTATGACATTTTTGTTTTGCTCGCGAACGCATCGAAAATCGGAAAAATTTTTAAAAATGTGATGCCCATGAAGTGTACCACCCTGTAACTTGGCAACAAACCTGAAACGCTACCACAATTCCCTAAACTGCATCTCTTTGAAAATCTGGAGCGTACGTATATACTGTACACGCGGGTGAGGTATACCAACAATTTGTAACCAAAACTCTTGCCGAGCTCGCGTCTATATAATAATAATAATAATAATAATAATAATAATAAGAGCGTTTTTGCATTCCTTCGCCACCTACAAATATTGCATATTTCTAGGCTTTAGACGATCGAAATGGTGCAGCTAACGAAACCGTATTATCGTGTTCTGTTTTTTTTTTTTTCGTTTTTTTTTTTTTCGTGAGGGCGAGGGATTGAGAATTATTTCAGCGTGGCGTCAATAAGTAAGACGGTAATGCCAAGGAAAAGAGAATGGAATGGGACTTCTCGAAGTTAATTGGTGGAGTCTTCGGAAATTTGGAGCGGAACTATTAGCGACGCATTAGCAGAATAAGGTTCCGGGTTATACTGAACCACATGTGATGCGGCTACCGCTGCCGACAATTGAACTGGCCACCTGGTGCTCAACATCAGAACTACACGACCGCTTAGTTGTCGCGGTGGGTGTAGTTATGTATGCGACGTTTCCACTAAGTGCTTAGAGGAATGACAGACAAGGCAAACATGGGAACAGGTCATTGAACTATAGTGGCGCCGTCTGCTGGGAAGCAGAAACATTTCCTCCGGGAGGTGATGTCTCCACAGGGAAGCCTCTGGATGGCCGCTCTGAGGCAGAGTATACTAAACTGTCGTCATGCGAGTGGAACCTGTCGTCAGCGGCCGAAGGTTTCAAGCTGGGATACTTAATGTTGCTAAAAGGTTATACAATGGTCTCCTGAAATCGTCCCATATATTCTTATAAGGAACCACGCGTGCACAGTGTACCAGAAGGCAATGAGCTAATTTTCTCCTTCCCGCGTAGCTTGCGCTATACTTCGTGAAACTCGGCCACGTATCCGTCGTCGCATTTAAACATGCATGTAAGGTTGATATTTGTTGCGGGTTGCAATTGGTGTAGGGAAAAAAGGAGTATTGCGGTAATCCTTCGTGATTGGATCTTCGTCCTCTGAACGCTTTCTCTCTCTCCCTTTCGAGTCCTTGCTCTTCGCGTTGCGCTGAGTGCAGGCACCGGGGCCACGTGCGGCTAGGAACGCCCGCGAAGCGCTTTACCTTCGCAGGCGCAACCGCAGACCTCGTTTCGATTAGGATCGCTGTTGGCTGCGAACCGCCTTATCTGATCTAGGTCATCGCCGGCACAGAATTATGTCAGACCTTCGCCCTTGAAAAGCTGTACCTGTGACGACCTCGGAAGGTTCGAAAAGGTAGCAGTGATAAAATGACGCGTGCAGCGCGTAATTTCGTAATGGACTGATCAAGAATAATTTAGGCCTGTTCTCCAAAAGTTCATCGCAGTCTAGCCACGTTCCGTGTATTAAAGCACCCTGATATAAACACGTGGAAGTTCTATGAAGTATGCTGATGTAGGCAATAAGGATGTCTTCGTTGATTAATAAGGCGACCTTAGAGCTATAGAGGGGATGATGGTCAGCATTATCGTATAACTCTCTTCGCCTCACAACAAAGGCTTCAAATCGGTCTCTTCGGCAGGTAGGTGAAAAGCCTGCGATACGAGGTCCGCGTTAACATGCTTGCGGGGCGTTGCGACGTCGGATGCTGGCCCTGGCTGGAGCGGCACGACAACTTGCAACCATCAGTGTAGCTGCTATGCCAACGCAGCGAGGATCAATGCAGAGCAGTGTATTGTGCGAAGAGAAGAAAAATAGTGTGTGTGGCTTAATTCGAGTCGAATATCGAGGGTGTATAAGCCATCGGACACTTGCCAGCTTTTCTCCGGCTTAATCTTCTCCATGGCTACATACGGTGGTTAAGAAGTCCAGGTCATTGCGCATCACCGTCTACCAAAAAGTGCATGAAATGGAGTTGGTAGAAACTTGTTGCTTCCAACCTCTCCTTCTAGTTCCCAGTTCGACCCATACCCTGCTTTCTTATATATGTTATCGCTCTCTCGTTCCTTCGGTGAAATATTCGTAGTGCTCGCGTTAGTTGGCACGTTCAGTGGAAGGCGAATGGTGCCATTCTTCTTCTGTTAAAGTTTCCGCTCTGACCTGGAGTACGCAATACCATTCATTGGGGAAAAATGGAAACTGACCATTTCCTTTCTTTCCTCGATGCAGTTTTCGCCACTCGCGTGCACGAATTGTTTTGTGCTGTCGGAGGGGGAGAAAAACGACTAGCTATCGCCATTTCTTTTTTTCTCATGCTAACGCCATCGAACCGCGTACGCTGTCCTGAATAATAAATTTCTTCTTCTAACGAGCGCTGTGTTTAGCTATGGCAGAGACCACGGTTTCCACCAGTGATAATAAAACGCATTCCAAAGCCCCGCAGCAGCCACAGCGGATCGTTTATTCATTGCCTACTGGAGTTTGGCCTGACGCCCCCTCAGAGGGGGCCTGAGGGTGTGAGAGTTTCATTATTTGCATGGGCAGGAATGGGGGACATCTACCAGCATCTCTAGCGGCTGCAAGCAGAAAGCAAGTACTCGCCCATTACGTGTTACGCACACAGTAGAAAAACTTTGCGTGGTAGACCTCCGGTTTTATTTATGTCTAAAATACTGCTTCTCCGAAGTAGATAACGGAGTGACCAGAGCCATTTCCTAACTCGGTTGCAAAATCTAGCGCCAGTGCATATTGCAAGGCGTTCATGCCACACAAAACAGAGGCGGGCCGGTCTCGACAACCCTGCAGCTGATTTTTTGATAAGACGTGCGTAAATTAGCAGATTAGATTCCACGGTCAGCTGGTTACATTTTCTGAATCAACCTTTCGTTCGTTAATTCCTCGGACGCAGCTACCTACGTAACTGCTTGCGTCATCTCGTGCGTTTTTGAATTTCATAAGCTTAAAAAATTGCAGAGATGGTTGGGGTCGCAGAATGCCGCGTGGTAGCGCAGCAGTCAAGTTGAACCGATATATATATATATATATATATATATATATATATATATATATATATACCAGTATCCAGTATTTTACGATATCAGTTTATGGAAAGGTGTTTTCACGGCGCTGCATCCGGGCCAATCCCGCGCAAGCGAGGATGACTCACATATTAGTTTTATAACCTTTATAACGTTGACGTTAGCTTGTGCGTGCGTGCGTGCGTGTCACGTTCAAGCTTGTATAACCAGCAGGGTTGCGCCAAACTGCTGCCGGGAGTTTTGTAAACATTGTCGACAAAACTTCACGCGGGTTACTTTCCTTTTTAAACCGAATGTTGTCTGCGCCTTCTGTACAGAACATCAGGCCACGTATTACATATTTAAGCGCATATGCCCGCGACACTACGCTCAATAACTGCCTGCTTCTTGGTGACCCTGGCACGCACAGGGTGTTCTTTTTTTAGCTGCACCATTTTTTTTAAGACTGCCTTTGGCGGATAGCACATTTATAACCCTTGATATAAATTACTCGATGAGGCGGCCATTACTTCTACGAGAAATCGAAATGTTCAATTGAATAATTAACGTTATACCTTACGCCACATATTTAGATCTACGAATTATAGCCGCTGATTTCGCACGGCGTATCCACTTGGAACAAATTCTCTGGACAGCACCACTTCCGAGATATTAATTTTCAGAGTGTCCGACGAAATGCATTAGTGTTCTAGTTACTTTTGTGCTTCAATGCCTAGAACAGCGGTCTAAGTAACTGGAACGGCAGTGCATTACGTCGGACACTGAAAATTAATATTTCGGAACTGGTGCTGTCCAGAGAGTTCGTTCCTAGTGGATACGCCGTGCGAACTCAGCGGCTATAATTCGTAGATCTAAATATGTGGCGTAAAGTAATTATTCAAAAAGTTAATTGGCGTAATTTAGTTATTCAATTAACATTTCGCTTTCTCGTAGAAGTAAAGGCCGCCTCATCGAGTAATTTAGATCAAGGGTTAGAATTGTGCTTTCTGCCATAGGCAGCTTTCTTTTTTTAATTTGGTGCAACTAAAAAAATATCACTCTGTATAATGCAGTGGCTAGCAATAAAACAACGGTGTTGCGCCAGAACATGTTGTGAGAGGCGGAGGCAGAACAGAGATAAGAAAAAGCACACCGGCAAACCAATTAAAATCTAGTAGGCTGCCCTGCGCGTCAGGATGGAGATTGTAAGAACTCAAATATGGAGACCGAAGACAAATGGAAAGGGGAAACGTATATTGAAATGAAGGGCCTCGTTAGAGTGCACCAAGTGGTCGATATTGATTCGAAGTGCTCCACTATGGCATGCCTTGCGATGCAGAATTCCATAAATAAATCATTAATCTTGGGAGTCCCTTCGGCAGTTTCCAGATTGGATACTTAACGCATGCTAAGTCGTCTGATCCATTTTGGGTCCACCGGACCAAACTACGTTTCAGTGCTTTAATGTTGTGGCTGCTCTTGTTGCTGTTCTTCTTCTTCGTCTTGTTTTTGAAGGTGCGCAATAATGACTTTCCTTTATCATTTTAAAAGAAATGCTTTAGTAAATTGCACACTTACATTGGCGCTGACAATTGTACGTTGGTGGCATCGTCTCCCCTCTCTTGTTTTTTCTAAGTGTAGCTGTTTCCTCAGGGCGTATCAACTGCAGAGCATATCAACTTGCCTACCCCATCGGGGAACCACGCGAGTACTTATGCGCATGATCGCTCCATCTTTCAGCATACATCCTGTACACGTTGTCTGGCATTGGAATAACAGCCGGTTCCCACCGCATGTGGTCCCACAAGTCGTACAAAGCCAAACTACCCTACCGCATCATGATGATGGTTTTCCAGACCATGGCATTCCAGGTGAGCAATGGACGTCAGCTTGGATCTTCCATTTTAGAGAAAGGCAGTGGGGGGCGTGTAACTGACGCGTCAGAAGCGCCTGGAAATGTGGTCGCTGTGTATAAATCACGCTGGAAACATGTCAGATAATGATGTGCCGAGGTGCTCCTTCGTCTCGTACGGCTGTTTAGTGTCGCAGTAAAAGCAGGAAAGGACGCAATGATACTTGTGAAGTAGCAACTCTTGCGAACCAAATCAGTTCCATAGCACACATTTTCTGCGAAGAACCTCGCGCTGGAAGCTCCTGGTTCGCATTCAATACACCTCATCATCTTCGCAATCGTTGGAAAAAAATCTTGACGTCGATGTAAGTTTTAGTTGTGAAAATAAAGACCCGGAAAGACCGCCTACATCGAGACAATTGATCTTCCTTTGTAACTCGTAAGCAATTCTTCTGAGGAGGCGTGCTCCGCGAACTAGTGGGCGCAAACGTACTTGCAGATTACCAACTCGGAAGTAAAAGTTGAATAGCTATATTTCAGTTGCTGATAGATTTAATAAATAGTACCTGTGCTTTTGGAACTTACTTAGTACAGTTTAAATGAAGTGGGATTCCCCAAACGTCGTTTATATCTAACGCGCAACGTTTTTCAAGTTGTGCAAGTGCGCAACGGTTTCTGAGGCTCCAAGGAACCGCTGCAGGCGGGTTGCGTTTTTTTGGGAAATGCACCGATCGCATTGAATAGGTTAATTTTGTGATGGTTTCGTTTTCCATTGCAGAACGATATCTATGAGTGGGCGAGAGATCACAGGATGCACCACAAGTACTCCGAGACCACCGCTGATCCGCATGATGCAACGCGGGGCTTCTTCTTCTCTCATGTCGGCTGGCTTCTGGTTCGCAAGCACCCCGACGTGCGTGCCAAGGGCAAGACCATCGACATGAGTGACCTCCTGGCTGACCCAGTCGTCCGTTTTCAAAGAAAGTACGTACACTCGTACATCAAAGCATATACTAATAAATACCTCAGTGTACTAAAGTGCACTGAAGAGTACTGTACTAAGGCAAAGATTATGACTACAGCTCGCGCTTACTTAACTTACGTGTATGCCATAGCCGTGCGTGGCCTCGTTTACGTGCCTTCTAGACGCCAAGGGCTACTTGCACGAAGTATTTTAGTGGCACCTCAATTTGCCCACGTTTAAAAACCTTCGCTAGCTGACGCTCGGTTACCGCACAGTAATCCGTCCAGTAGCAAAGGAAAACGTTTCGCGCATGTTTTACTTGTTTGTCACTCGAAAATGTGCTCTACGGGAACTTGCTGTCCCATGCAAAAGTTTACCCAGGGCTAAAGAAAAGCATCGGAAATTTAAATTGTAACGTTGGAAAGATTGTCGGAGTGGTAAAAAATGGGGCAAACTTGAAATCGGCTAGGAGGAGCCTTGTCATTGAACGGAACAGGATGCATGCAAACAAAGATAAACAAGATAATCAAATTCGATGAAATAGTGAAAGCAACAAAGGAGTTTTACATTGAACCTACGAACAACCGCGTAGCCGTGGTTAGACGTAGTTGCAGAGCAGAGTGACGGTTCAAGTTCAGGGTGGCTTTGTTTAGGGGAAAAGCGGTAGGACAAGGCGGAATGAGAGTGAATCTGACGAATTACAGCCGGGACATTGTACTATGAAAGCTTGATACCCTTTGTGCGAAATGCCTAATGATTTGAAATCTACCAGATACTTGAAAGGATGTCAGCATAATACTAATTCTTCAGAAAAAAAAGACCTGAAAGAAGTGACGAGTTATAGACCTATTAGCTTGCTTCTAAAAATGTACAAAATATTCACTAAAATGATTTCGAATAGCGCCAGGGGAATACTTCATTTAATCAGGGCAGAGTATAGGCTTGCTCTGAGAGAAGTATTTTCGGACGCCATAAAAATCCTATAGTCTCAGGTAGTGTAGATATATCTCGGCCTCTGTGCAAAATGTAGGTGTGAAATACGAGTGGATGCGTCACTCAAAACTAGCAAAAATAGACGTGTTCGATACCCGAGCTGAAAATGACGCTGCCGCTATCATTCGCCGGAAATAAACCAGAACGTTGAGAACCAGCGCGGCTCCTCTTCGGCATGACCGGCAAGATTAGGCGGCGCGCTGGAATATCTCGGAGACGGCGTGCTGGGACTTGCATCATATCCACTAACGACCAAGTGTACGCGTTTGTCTGCTCAGGTGCTAATTTAAAGGCTGCTATTAGACAATTACTAGCCTTGCAGCTTTGTCAAGGTTTCTTCCAGAAAGACGAAACTTTGGCGCTACTAATTTTTACAGCGCAATTCCGACCGATTTCACGCAGAATAGCGAAACAGCCGAAGCGTGCAACTATCGCGCCCTTAGTAGACGCCTGTTACCGTCGGGCGAGCATCGTGCGACCGCCCTTATCATCGCGCTAGCTTCATGCTCGCCCGACGGTGAGGTTCACGCCACTCCTGGACGGGCGCCTACTATGAGGGCACGACAGTTGCACTCTTCGGTTGTTCAGTTTCGCTTCTCTGTGTGAAATCGGTCGGAATTAATTACGCTTTAAAAAATTAGCAGCGCCAGCTTTTTTTCTAGTTCCTTGAATCGGTTATGAGCTCCTCGGATGGCGCGCTTCAAGTCTTCCGTTGGAACCAATCGCATAGCTCTTTTGCTTAGAAAGTCAATCGAATTTACATAACTACTTGCCTAATTACTGCATTGAGTCATTTTCAAATGTATGCCTCAGTGGTAAAAGTAACCCAGAAGAAATAATTTCCCTATCTCAGCTTCTTTACTTTTGAAGGATTTCGAACAAATTTCGTGAGAAACCCACTATGTGTCGTTCACTAATTACGGAAAGCCGTTCGATTCAGTATAGATTCCAGCAGTCATGGGTACATTGCATAGTCAAGAAGTATTGAAAGCGCACTTGCATATACTCAAATATTTTCAGCCTTCCTCGGCCTGCGTAATTCTTCACGTGAAAAAGTCGAAACAAAATTACCGATTAAGAAGCGTGTCAGGCAAGGAGGTACAATCTGACCATTGTTAATCACTGCACGCTTGCGAAAGGTATTCGGGAGGCTAGATTTGGAAGGTTAGGTGTGAGAATTATAGTGGAATATCTCCGCAAGCTTCGTTTCGCAGATGACATTTTCTTGCTCGGCAACGCGACAGATGACGTATAGCAAATGAGATTGAAGACTTGAACCGAAAATGCCTAATGGCAGGCTCGGAACTTAGTGCACAAGAGACCAAGGTAGTGCTACTCGGTAGACAGGGAGCAACGCAGTCCGTGAACCGTATGGTCAGCCTTGTTGAAACTGTCGACGAGTGGCTGTCGCATTCTGCCCCTCAGCACGAGGTCGTGGTTTAGGCATATCCGCTGACGTCGGCCGCATTTTGAGTGGAGGGCGAAATGCAAAAAGAGCGCTCGTGCTCTTTGATTTAGGTGAGAGTTGCAAGAATCCGAGGTGCTTAAAGTTAATCCTCCACTACGGCTTCTCCACATCGCCCCGCTGTCAGTCGAGCTGTCAAGGCGGAAGCCGAATAAAAATGGGTCGGAGGACGTGCGACGAGTATCATTAAGTCATGAAATGCAACGTACAGATATTTCTGAAAACAAAAAAAGTACGCATTCAGTGTACTCTGACGGCGCTTACCTATGGAACCCAACTTGCATAAACAAGGAAACAGCGCAACGAGCGACGGAATGGAAAACGATGAAGGCGACAGAGCGTATTAGAGATCAAACCGATATCTGATGTCAGCTGATATTCTAGTTGAGAAAGAAGTGGGGCTGAGCTCGTCGTGTAAGGCGTAGTGTAGATAACCGGTAGGCTCTTCGAGTCGGCACCAAGTAAAAGGAAACGCACGTCGAGGGTGCTGGAGGTGGTGGGATGAGATGAGTAGAGTTGCAAGAATGGGACGGTAGCGGTTGACAGGGGAAAGGTATTATTGGAAATAGCCATCAAAGGTCTACATCCTGCAGTAGACATGCAATAAGGTGATGATGATGAAATTTATGCACGGGTAAAATGCTTCGTGCCAGCGACCGCATGTGGATCATCGCAGCACATGGCCCTCACCTACGCGTGAACGCGAAGTGCCAGTTTATAAACTGAGACCTGGCAGTCTCGATAGATTACTTTCGCTCATTATTTCATTTCCACGTGACGTGAAATCGCCCAGTCGGACGATACGCTACAGTAAGGCGTTATCCCTGTGATGCCTTACTGCAGCGACGGGCGCCTGTCTCCATTGTCCGTACTGTACGTGCCATCGATAACAGCGTAACACCAAGCTAAGGGCGTGTTCCCGCCCACAAGTGTATTTCGTCGTAACTGCCTCTGCTGGCTTAGCGAGTAAACTCGTGCTTCAGATGTAATGTCACCAATAGCGATAGATCGAGAACAGTCTCCGGTGACTTCAAAGCCTGCTGTGCAAACCTAATCGTTTCTTTCTGCGCAGGCACTATTTGTCCATGATGGTGGTTATCTGCTTCGTCCTTCCGGCTGTGGTGCCGTGGTGGCTGTGGGGAGAGTCGCTGTGGAATGCCTTTCTGGTCTGCTCCTTGACTCGCTATTGCTTCACGCTCAACATGACGTGGCTGGTGAACAGCGCTGCACACATGTGGGGCAACCGACCTTACGACAAGCACATCAATCCCCGGCAAAACCTGGTGACCATAGTCGGTGCCCACGGCGAAGGCTTCCACAACTACCATCACACGTTCCCCTATGACTACCGCGCCAGCGAGCTGGGCTGCAGTATCAACACGACGACGTGGTTCATCGACTTCTTCGCCTGGCTCGGCCAGGTGTACGACCGCAAGGAGGTGCCCACGAATGTTGTGGAGCGGCGCATGGAGCGTACCGGCGACGGCTCCCGAGGCCTGACAGCGGGCACGCGCAGCATCTGACGTGCGCACAGTCTGGCCTCGACCACCTGCTCTCCTCTCTCTTCTGTTCCTCATTTGGGTGGGCGTGCTCCGACAAGTCAGCGCCCGTGTCTGTCGTATGGAACTTGCGATTGGTAGTTCATGCTGCAGTGCAAGGACGTCGGTCAGCTCATGTAGTCCTCCTAAGTTTGTGGAGGAGCTGCAGGTGGAAACATTCCCATTGTTATGCCAAGAGGGGGCAGCTTGGATGGCAGCCACGTTGTGCGGAACTGTCAGCCTCGCACTGGTGCCCCCGCCTCTCCTGCCGTCCGGCCCCGGTAGAAGTATGAAAGCCAACGCTGTAGTGTTTCCCGTCAAGGCGTAGATAAAGTAGGCCAAGTGAATTAAAGCAGCCCGCTATAATCCCGTCGGGTGCAGCAGCCAATTAGTGATCCAACTTCTGCCTCTGTGTTTTACTGAATTTGTCTTGACGTCAGGATACCTTGGTTTCACCAAACCCGAAGATCGGATACGTCTGCCTAACTTACATTCATAGCACGTTTTTCACGGGCACTCGTCTGGCAGAATCCGTCATACTTCAGCCATATAAATGGTTTCAGTTTAGCTAATGTCTCGCCACTTGCACTACTGAAGGCTGAGTATAAATGGCACGTCTGGTGCAACAAATGCATGACATGGCTCTATGCAACAAAATTATTCGATGCCTTGTATACAATTAATTGAATACCAGGATTAATTTAGATCAATTTTGAGCACCTGGTACTGTCATGGCCAATTTGAAGTACAACTAGGCATGTCCAGATGCCGGGCTGTTACTGGACACTCAGTATATGTGTACAGCAGCCACCAAAAGTCACGCGGTGTTTTTACATGTATATTAAACAGGGAAGAAGCCTTCTCATGTTCTGTGATAGTTATCTCGTATGTTTAGGTTGATGTTGTGTGAAATGTGACTTACTTTATAATGTATACAACAGCTACAAGCACCGGTGAATAAAATTCCGAAGTGATCTAAATTTGTGTGCCCGCCCACTTAGTTCGCAACAAAACCTATAGGCAACGTCGCAGTGCTTTCCCACGGTGATGGTGTTCTGTCGCAGGAAGATATTTTTTATGTGTCTGCGTATCTCAGCAGTCACTAACAATAAAACCAAGGTTCTGAGGAAAACTTGGAACAGCTTGCCTTCAGCAGTGCCTGATCCGGGCTTCTCACGTGGGCAGGGTCCACAGGAAGGCCGCCTCTGCTTTCAAGCGGTACTATTGGCGTCGTCAGCTACACCGTCTAAGAGCTCGGAAAAAAAAACGCATGAACCTGCATTCGCACCTTCTTGCGAACTACTGAAATCGCTGCCTTAAGCGAAGCCTGTAGTCAGCCTTTGGCTGCCAAAATTTCGTCCCCACTGCGTTACTTGTAAGCTAGGTAACTTCAGCGCCTTTGCATGTTCTACATAACTAATGCAGGTTCTGTGCAGTGAATTTTCAATACATTGCTGATGTATGCAAAGTTTGTCACTAGCAGAGGAGTCTATACAGTGTGTCAAGTCTCGCAATTATTTGCGAAGTCTTGCCACTTTTCAGTCAAACATGTCTGTAGAAACGCTTGCATAAATGTTCCTCTGCCGAAAAAATGTTTGCTTTCTTTTCTGTCTTGTATGTGTTCTTCGCATTCCTTGTTTTGCCCACGCAGCCACGTATACTTTAAGCTGCTGTGTTAATTCGCAGAGTTTTAAAAGCGTTAGCACTTTATTTATTTGGTGAATATTATTGCAAAATGTTGCAGAGCCCGAATAATAGTGAAAGCTAACGAAAGCTAAAACTTCATATTACCAAACGAAACACTTTCATTATTAGATGTTGTAAGTTTCAAGCTCGCACCAGGCAAGACCCATCTTGAAGCCCGTCATTAGCCTTCAACACGTACGAGATGACTGAACGCATGATTCTCTGGCGATTGTGAAGGCTACTTGTGTCTAACTCGGCAGTAATTTATATAAAGATGGGCTTCCTGAAGCATTGTAGCACCAAGAAGAGACACAGTTTGACTGACACTCCTACGCCCTCCGTGTATGTGCTTTCTTTCTCCTCTTCCCTTCTTTCTGTCTCGCATTACTGCTCTCCTAGTGCAGGGTAACGAACCGGATATTTATATTACGGTTAAGCTCCCTGCCTTTCCAATTTTTTTCTCTCTCTTTTCCACTCTGTAGAACATGTCATCAAGCAAGTATCCACACCAAATAGTAACGCTGCAAGGAAGCGAGGTCGAACTCTTTAATGTTTAACCGACATTTCTGGAGAGAAAAGTGCTGGACGACGTACTGAGGACAGAGACCCAACAGGCGCTCGATGATTTCCTCGCCCCTACAGGAGCGGCGGCACGTTGGACTATCAGCCATTCTAGAACACTTTCTGCCATTCCAGGCCGTTAACTGAATCTAACATTCTGGCACCGTGGCCGCATCCGTCGCTAACGCAAGGGGAATCTATTCACGCACCGGTGCAGTTTGCCGGGGTGCACCGGCGTGAGCGACGGCTTATAGTCCCCCCTCTGCGCCCACCTATGCACGTGCAGCGCTCACTCTCCCTCGCTTTCCCTCTTTCTATTCGCCTTTAGAACCCGGTGTAGGGTAGATAACCGGACGCTCGTCTTGTCGGCCTTTCCTGTCCTTAATTTATCTTTCTTTTAACTGTCATTTCTCGCTCATCCCGTGTCGTACGAGTTGTCAACGAAGAGGATGAAAGCTGGAAATGGATGTTTGGAAAAGGCATGGTGTAGCTGCGAATGTTCCTCGTCTAAATTCCAAGCTGCTTCCCCGGTCTCTAATCGTACACTATTTTCGAATCACAAAACACTTTCGCACTGTGCCGCCTAGCGAAGCGCAGGACATTCACTGAACATCCGCCATATTTCTTTTCGTGATATTCATTGGCAAATACAAAAAAAGCACTGGGCGGGTTGTAATGTGAAAACCTTTCAAAAACTATTAACTCCCTTGGATATCCGTGAATTTTTGTACAGTATCCAGGAAGGGACTGATTTTGGACACCCTGCCGCAGCGGCCCAGCAGCAACGAAAGTTACCTCCTGATGGAGTTACGACATCAAATAAAGAATAGACACGTACCAAACATTTGGTATGGCCACATGCAGCTTCTCTGAGTAATTCATCACACATACATTAGGACACTTTGGCTCTTAGGCACAACTTTACTGAATAGCAGGAAACGAAATTTGGGATACCTATTTGAACTGATGACTCAAAGTTGACGGGCAATTTTTTGCTAGCTAGTGGTTTCGCCGGGTAAAGAAATTAAAGAGATGCACCACTATTCACCATTGTTAGACTGCAAAGACCTGTACCTGAAATGTTCTATGCTTACTGCGATTGCACAATTCTTTCGGGCTATTTTGCTGCTCCGTGGAACTTATATAATAGCTTGCTTCTCTAATTTTTCTCTTAAACTGTCAGAGTCTCGAATTGCGCTAAAATTACGTTATTTATACGCTACCTCTTTAGTGAATAGCATTCTCCACTTACACAAGGTGCATCTAGTTAGATTCAAATAGAACGAATTTTTTCGATTAGGCAGTTCCTATGGGGGGGGGGGGGGGCATTATAACAAAGAAAGGAAATCTCACTACAACTTTGTCACCTATGCTGCTGAAGTATCCTTTACGTGTTTCAAGCTGCATCAATTAAGACATGTCCAAAATATTCCCTTGAAGTTCACATATAAGCATAATTATTGGCAAAGATATTTATAGGTATAATTTGTATGGCCGTCAAAAGTAAGAAGCGGACGTGCATTGGTGGGCATAAGTCGGACATACGAAAGACGCCGTGCTGTGGGACATAACATTCAGATTTAAATACGACGACACCGGATATCCGTAAATGATTGGGCGGTGTCTCGAAAAGGGCCAAATTCCACAAGATCGAGACAGACATTTGTAAAAACTGGAGACGTTAGTCCAACCACACGTAGTCCGCACCTGTATAAATTTGACTTCGTTGCGCGAAACGGTCAGGCGGGGGTTAATTCTCTCACGGATCAAGAGCGGTAGGAAGGCATGTGTCCCGACAAGGCATGCATGCCTTGTCGACGCCTCCACGAAGACAAGTACCGCTGCAAGCGCAGCCAACATGGCCTATGTCCTGTCCAACGCCGCATTCCGTTACACATACTGACATGCGCGATAAGCATGTTCAATAGAGAAAAAGAAATTATCCGTGTATGCATCACCAAAGTCACGAGTGGAGTCAAAAGCTCGAGTAGGGCTGCATTGGGATTATGTTTCTCCTAAGTCTTATAAAATTATATTTCATGAACCACTGTCTACCACTTTCGCACCGCAGTTGTAGTTGCTTGTGCATCATCCCCATTTGCCGCTACAATGCGCGTACACGGTAAGACCTATTCAGCATTCACGTGATCACAACGGCTGAAGTTTGACATTGAGTCCTGCAGAATAATCTTTAGTATATATATCGTCGTCATATCTTTACTATATATTATAGACGAGATTTTGAAGTCATATTGGGAAGAGACTAATCAAGTGTTTCTCTTAGGGTTGGACTTTCCCTGTGAATCCAGTAGATGACAGCGCAGGGAAGCAGTCATCGTGTGGTATATACTCACATATACTGGGCACGAAGGTGCCCCACAGGAAGCGCCGGCGCTGCAATCGTTCTTGCCTCGAAAGTGGGATTACGTAACATCGATACGCCGCGACGATTTTATCCCGTGGCCTAGGAGGTTTATTTCATTTTGATCGTTCATAAAGCGTTGCTCCTTGTCGCTGAGTGGTACTGACTGTCGTATTAGAGCATAAAAAAAGTTATTCGGAGCCTTCTAAATTCTTTTTAATATGCTCATCGTGGAATATATCCAGCCAACGCCGGGATATGTTGGTGTTTTGATGGGGTTGTTAGTTTCGAATGCAGCGACAAGACCTGATCTATGCAATAAAGTAAGCTCGTCAGATATGTTTTACAAGCTTAATGGATCAGTTATCACTCATCAGCATTGTGTTATCCGTAAGGTAACTTATTGGCAAAAGTTGTCAGCGTTCAAGATACGGCCACGTTACGGTTGGTGATAATGTTTGCTGTAGTGCAAAGAGAAGTACTTAAGTAATTTTTCATTCTTTTCACCAGCAGCGCAAATGAAGATGGCTTTGACTACTACATCACACAAACGTAAAATTACGTAAATTTTACACTCCAAAACACTTCGAGACACACAAGACACAAACACGAGCCACTTCGCCACCTCGCTTCGTAGTTTCGCGTTTTGGATGCGAAAAACGGCCAAAGGGCTCAATGAACGAAAAGGCCGGCGTCCGGCGTCTGTAGCAGTGAAAATTCCCATTGGCTGCAGCGCCACGGCCCGAGCGTGCCTCGACGCAGCGGAGCGGGCGAAAGCCAACACCAGCGCGAGGTCATCGCCGCGACCACGCCACCCTGGCTGCCGCTCTCGGAATCCTGGGTTATCCGCGCGTTCCTTGTCCGCGCAAGCTCTCGCCGGCGTTCTAACCTCGCCTCGATAACAAAACGCGCTCGCTTGCCCGCGAGGAGTTCATAACTCGAAGGACCGCTCAGCCGCGTTAAATTGGACATTAATGCTTTCGCAATTCGCAATTCATAATAAGTGCTTAGATGTCCTCGGATTTTTTTTTCTTCTGTTCTCTTCGGGCACTTTCTATGCTAAACACAGAAAATTATAGCAAGATAACGTCTGCGTTATCGTGCACTGGGGCGCGTGCGATTGATACACCACTAATGGGTACGATACGCTTCTTATGCAGGCTAATAACGCGCGTCCTGATTATCAAGGCTCTGCATTGCACGGACGATAAAACTTAAGCTTCTACAGAGATTTATCGTCAAACAATATTGCTGATAAGTGAGTAAGATACTTGCAGCATCAAGTTAAGCAGATATTGAAGCCGCATTTCCTGGATGTAGACGGCCAAAGATACCGATCTGACTGATTCGAACGCTGGGATACAAGCATGTGCGCACATTGTCCGCGAGAAAGTAAATAAATAAATAAATAAATAAAAATCTTACTAATAAATTCCGAACATCTGCGACAAGATCTCTTCCTGTGTTCAATCAGTCTAACGGTCATCGATTTACGAGATATGACGCTTTGCCACGCGCACGATTGGCTGCATTCCTTTTCAAGTCCTATATACAGGGTACGGCAAAAGTTCCCGCACTCTCCAGAAATCTATTGTAAAAAAGCTAAATGGCCTAAACTGAAGAAATTTCTGAACGTTCCGTCCGAAGAACTGGGAAGAAGAAGCTACACAAGTACAAGGTTCAGAAAGCCCAGACTCACAGAGCCCATGAAAGACCAGGGTCATAAGATGCAACTACCTGCTCAAACGCTTCGGCAGAATGGCACGCCGTCGCAGCATTCTCGTCACAGACGAGCCAATGTTTAATACCAAGCAGTTTTTAAACCACCAAACGATAGAGCATTCACAGGAAACTTCAAAAGAAGCCTGCTTCAGTGGAGGGACTGCCTCAAGTATTGCTCACCCTCAATCAGTGATGGTTTTTGGAGCAATCTCTCTCATTGAAAAATAGCGCTGGTTTTCTTCGAACAAGGACCCATGTGAACAGCGCAAATTATAAGGTAGGTGTCCTGAAGAAGGAGGATCCGCCTTGGGCCGAATCACGCTTCGGAAACCATCAGTGGATCAGAAGAATTCAGATCCGGCTCACGAGGCGAAGGTCGTGCAACAATGGTGCATGAGGAACTACCTTAATTTCATTTCCGTCTCAGAATGGCCCCCCAGCAGCCCAGATCTAAACCCGCTTGACCATTCAGGCTGGTCTGTGTTGAAGAGCACTGTCTGATCTATTCCTCACCGCAATTTGGCTGCTCTTCGTTGTGCATTAGATAGAGCATGAAAGAGTTAGACGAAGACTACATCCGTGCCGCTATCGCTGCATTCTCCGAAGCGACTCAAGGCTTGCATTTGCACCATATCTGTACTTTTCGAAAGGTAGATTTGGATTTGTGTGTCTAAAACGTTGCTCACTGCGTTAACATAAAAGTGATTCTGTTACAGTGCATCAAACATATACGTGTTTTTATTTGAGCGCGAGAACGTTTGCCGCACCCTGTAAAAAAGACGTACGTTCCCGTATGTCATACTGGATAATTGGATATGGAAGTTATGATGCGCATGGGTTTTCTTATTTAATAGGTCTGGTCCATGGCTTGATGCTGTGCTAGTTGGTTCATTATGCTTTAAGAAAGATGCAGCTCAACACCGACAAGAACGAAAGAAGGAACAGACAGGGACTGGAGTGTTGGAGGAGTGGTCACTTTCCCTTCGCACTTCGCTGAGATGTCTGGCCTAGTATTTGTCGCAGGGTTTGGGTACGGGCTAGTTGGTATTCCGTTATTTCAAACATCACTTACAGCGCGTACATAGACAGGGACCAAAAGAAGGACGAAGACGAGCGCTGTATTTGTAGTGGCATCCATCTATAGGTCTAGAGAATGGAGCGGTTGCCACCCCCTCCTCTATACCGCCCCCCTCCCTACGCCCTTTTCTTTCAACGCTATGGACCGTACGATGTATGTAACATGAAGCGTGCTGCCGCTGTTACCCATTAGGATATCCTGTAAGTTTTACTCCAATCAATTTTAACGTTTTTTCTCGACTAAAAGCAACGTAAAGCGTGCTTTTAGTCGCCCAGATAGTCGCCCAGACATAGATGTTACCATTAGTTAAGGTGCCAGCACGACCGTCACCTTCACGTGTGAAAACCATTGTAAGGGGCACTGAAATAACCGAGTATGTTTAAGGCATGAAACGGTTCACACTAGATGCGTACTTGGACATGTTATAGACATCCAAGACTCCATTATTGTCATATTTAGGGATGGTGCTGCTACCGAAATATTTGCCATATCTTGGCGAAAGACAGTCCGCTTTGTTTCCCGCTTTGCTTGAACGCGCAGTTACGAATGACTTGATCCCTACCCCTTGTGTATACGGTCAACTTACCATAATGTGGTCCTTTTATACATCTTCACAGCAGTCAAGTGGAGTAATTATAGTTACGTAATGCAATTGGGCAATCATAATTAAGTTATAAGAAGCTTGATATCGTTTAGTAAAGGGATCTACAAGCATACGCCGCCGACCACAGTGATCACTTTCCGAAAGTGAGTTACGCGCTCTAAAGCCTTCACAAATCACAAAAGATGGAACATTGCCATGCAATATACGATCTAGTGAGGCCGATGTTACGGAAGTGGTAAGTTGGATGTACACATTAACGACAGCTTAGCTGCAGTGGTCCAAAGTACTGTACCACATATTCCGGAAACGGAGATCGCGCAAATGTCGAACACGCAGACACAATGTCTTTCCACACATACGGTGTACATCCTGCAAGCTGGGCTCGATGGATTGCACGAGTCATATACAGGACGTAGTTTAAAAGCCGGACAGTCGTCGGAACGCGCGCTTCGAATGCGCCAACTATTGGCATAGGATGTTGCTAATAAACGGACAGAAGCCGACACACTTGGAGCGCAAAACATTGCATTTCTCTGGGAAAGCGTTATTATAGAAGGTGCCCCAGACAACGTTAGTCAAGTTGTTTACGAAAACTGGTGCAATATACGATCGTGAGTTCTACGGTGCTACGATTATGAGTCCTTCCACCACCAGCATAGTTTTTCTGTGAGGGAGGTCTTTAAATCCGCGCCATTCAGAAAAGGAAAGCAAGTCGGACACTAGGATGCGACAGTCATCAACACTGTGAATTTCCTTTAAAATCTTGATGGCATCGGCATATAGACGAAAAGAATTCCGAATAGCGGAAAAAACGTCATTAACAGCAATTTTAAAAAGGAGTGTTCCTAATAATGAACCTTTAGAAACGCCGCTAGTTGCCTTATACATAGAAGATCTTTGGCCATCGGCGTTAACATAATATCATCTATCAAGAAGATACATGTGCAAGAGTTTGACAACTGAAGAGTCAGCACCAAAAGTGTGCAAGCTTAACCAGAAGCAGTGAACGGCTGACTACGTCAAAAGCTTTCCTGAGGTCGCCAGTAAATGGTGTCAACTTGCCTTCTCTAATATACCGGAGCGGAGATCTGCGTCATGAAACTTGCAAGATTTGTAATAGTTGAGCGACCGGAGAGAACATTATGCTGATTCGAAATCAAGGAGTTCTGTACATTAAAAGACAACGTGCTGTGAAGTGCAAGCTCAGACATCTTAGATGTGGCACAGACAAGAGAAATCGGGCTATTATTTGAGAAATCGTTTCTACAGCCAGACTTAAATACACAAAAGACACGAGCCCCTTTTCTACATGCGATAGAAAGTAAAATTATTCAAACAGTTCTTAAATATAGATGTAAATAATGGGGCAAATATATTGCCGTAAACTTTTATTATCGGGAAGGGAATGGCCATCGGGGCTCAGGGACGGCTTCAAACGCTTAAGGCATTCGCTGATGAGCTTTTCATCTAACAACACAGCACTATAGACGTATAGGAATCGTCGCGTGCTGCTGACTGATAGAGGGTTGAAACCCGAAGCTTTATATAAGGGTGAGAAATGGGCAGCAGAACAGTCGGCAAGTTCTTGTACTTCTACACTGCTATAGGCGAGCAGGCGAAAGTACTCTCTGCGTTTACTATAGAGCGCTTGCGGATATACTTCCAAATGTTCGCAGGCTGTTCAGAGGGGCTCTTTTACAGGAATGGAATATGCAAGGTCGCAATCCCACTTGCTGGGGCTATTGCAGAGAGCCCCAAAAAAAGCTCAATTCGTCTCTCTACTCTTTAGGCAAAGGACTTATAGATTTGCGGTGCGCATGATTTGTATGCTTTAGTTCACTTAAGTAAGTTCAGATGAGAACAAATGCGGATATTCAGAACGTTTAGGCCTGTACAGGGTAATGTGTTTGCGCATACTGCTCAAAACAAGCTCCGTGAACTTATCTACTCGGTCATGAGCATTAATTGACTTTGCCGGTAACGAGTGAACATTCGACGGTGCACAAGAAATCATGAACCAACGTAATCACCACGCTTTAAAGCAAAGCGAGAGGATTCGCTAATGCCGCTGGAGGAGCTCTGCCTCGGGGCTGGCACAGAGGCAGTTATGTTTAGTGACGGGTGAAACTTATGGGGACGTACATAGGGACTGTCAGAACGAGAGACGTCTACAACTTGAGCGTTCCACAGGCAGAGGTCTAAGACATTATTCGGCAATTCGCGATAAAATTATACTGCCGAAAGGAATTAAAGGCCAGAAAGTCCAACAACAAGCTGGACTTGTTCACTATGTAATGATTGCAATGAGCAGATCTAAATGTATTCCAATCAAGTCCAGGTGTATTAAAATCACCAAGAACGTTACTCTTGTGCTTCCTATGGGAAGATATTACGCTTTCAAATAGAAGAAAGATGACCTCATGAAACAAAATAGGAGAAATATTATGCTTTACATAGAGAGAACTAATTAACAACAATAACGACGACTACGACGATGATGAAGATTATTATAATGATGATGATAATTATTAATTATAATGCCCGGGAACAATTATGAAGCCTCTGTACTGGTTCACTTAAAATTTATACACAAACACAATGCACGCAGAAGGTAAATGCGGTACACAAAGCAATATGAGTGAGGAACAACAGAAGAAAAAGAACAACGACAGAGCGAGTTAATCAAACAACATGATTATCTACACTTGTAAAAAACACATGACAATATGTCAATATAAATATGTCAATATGGGCAGAATATGTACGCGTGTGTACATGTGTGTGTGCGCGTGTGCTTTTTAGGTCGATCTACACTTGTACAGAACACATGACAATATGTGAATAGAAATATGTCAATATGGGGCAGAATATGTACGGTGTGTGTGCGTGTGCGCGTGCGCGCGTGCGTTTGATTTTGAGATCAAGAAAAGGCCAGCGAATTTTGCAGTACGGGCGCACACAAAGCGCGGAATGCTGCCTGGTGGAGTTTCGGGGAACGAAAGGTCGGACTTAACACGTCTACCTCAGAAGAGCAAAAGCGGTGCTTCAAAATAGATATAAATTTATTCTGGACGTGCTCAGTGAAGTCAGAGTGAAATTTGCACTTTCTGCGCACAAATGTATGCAGTTTGAGAAAGACAGCAGGCAAGCGCAAGTCATCCGATATTCTACAGACAATGCCTGTGAAGGGCGCGTTTTATCGCATATGAAAGGTGTGGAGAAAAGCTTTGCGCTTTGTCAAATTTAGTACACACCAAGATTTTAATTTCATTGGCCCTTGCCAAAGGAGCGTCATGAAGAGGGTACGAAAATTGCACATTGTGTGTCTTCCGCGTATAACTTCGATAGTTTTGGAAGCATTTAAGAGTAGCGTATTGTAAGGGGGCTATGTACCAGTTTGAGAGCGAGATAAATGTCTTTTTGAGGCCAATGCAGTCGCGAACACTGCCGACATCCTAAACAGTTTAAGTCGTCACCATATACAAGGAATGAAGAGGGTTTAATTGCTGAAAAGAGCTGAATTGAAGCCATCGTGATGGGTGTTTATCCTTACCCGCGTGGTTCACATTATCTCTTATAATTTTGCAAGCTTTCATATCAAAACTACCCAGCCAGTTGAGAACTTATTACAATAACATGTTACAACGCTAAAATTTGGGCGACATGCCTCGGTGCAAGTTTGTATATACACCAATAAAACGACGGTATTTGTTTCTTGAAACGCATGGAAGAGCATGTGCATGATTATATGACGATAATTATATAACGGTAACGATCACACAAAGCGCGCCCACTCGCTTTTGAAAGCAATAACGCCAAGTCCATCACCAGGACTCCCCCGTGCGCATTACGTAAAAAGTGTTCCGTGCTCAGGTATACTATTTCCTTCTTTACGAAATCATATAGCAGGGAAGTGGACCCGTCCAAGTTAAAGGAGGCCTTGAGGGGCGATCCCTGGCAGAGAAGCGCATGGAAACAAAGATGGCATTGGCAGCGGCGTGAGTAACGATCCTGGTATGACTGCGCATCGATCAGTCGTAGTGATGGCCAGTGAGATGATAACCAAGGCACGGGCAGAAGCAGTTATTAAACAAGAAAAACTTAATCACCGCCACGCCCTCACCGGGAACATTTTAACGCTGAAGTAGCAAAAATGCGTATGTTTAGAAAGTCTAAAGAAGCCACGTAACAGCATCACTTGAAGGGCAAGCGTTGGCAACGCGTCAAAGCTACAGGCCGTTGCCCCCCTGCTTCACTACGAGAAAAATCCGCACATGACAATCACACGTCCTGCCCTCATACTTGAGCCATATTTTATATTCTGTCGGGCCAAAATATTCTAGGCGTGAAATTCCGTCACGTGCGACCAGCTTAGCTCATAAGAAGCCAACAAACACTGACACCAAGGGCAACATATATAGGGTTGTCCTTTGTCCCTATGTTGCACTTGGTGTCAGTGTTTGTTGGCTTCTTATGATATGACTATTAAAAATCGGGCCCCTCGGTTAACCCCCTTTCTTCCAGCTTAGCTCACGGCGCTCCTACGAAAACTTATATGTTTGCGCTTATGATTGGGTAAGGCATAGGGAGTAATACTGTGAAGGCCAGCTCATTGTGAAGGTGGCATAAAATATCAAAAAGGTTGTCAATGTATACATTCGAGAGGCTGGAATTACGATCCCTCGTGCTTTTCGACGAAAATGGCCTGAGTTATTCTTTTGCGAATAAACAAAGCCCATCCACTCCACGTGTCAGGAAAAGAAAAAAAAGTTCGGAGCAAAGGCAATAAAAGCCGCTTGCAACGACAACATTCTCTGGTACTTCCTACCTGAATAAGTTTATGAGCCTCTCTATCCTTCCTTTAATGCACTCCAATAGCTACGGCTGAAACCTGAAGGTTTCGGTGCATCAGGCGAAAATATGTCGTGCATGCAGTTGTCGTTCCCAGCATTACTAGTCGTACTGCGAGCTAAACGTCTTGTGACTATCGTCCGATGGTCCTACGCTTGCAGCTACTGCACTGCAATTCGACATGTAGTAATTTGGCCTGCCAGGTTAGAGGTATGATGAACTGAGCGCGTTGTGAGTGCTAACATCGACATTCCTCATTAGTCTGCTACAGTGCATTTTTGAATAAGTGGTTGCCCTCATCCAAACGAGACGAGGGGTCGCACGGAGATGGAGAGGAATTTATTCACAGCACGCGAAACGCGAAATCCTGAGCCCGGAGGCGGCGTCGAGACAAGGGTTGTCGAAACGTTGGCAGCGGGATTAGTATCCCCTTGTTCGCCCACTCCTCACGGGCTGCCTTCAACATCGCGGTACTCTAAGAAATCAGACGACGCGTGCATTGGGTGGTGGGCGAGTATAATGCAAATTCTTGCGAGCGATGATATGGTACTCCAGGATTCTGGTGCACTATATAGTTATCTGGTGCAACATGACATTAATGAAGAGAGAGAGAAAAAAAAAGGGGGGGGACAGCATGTCACGAGATGCACGTGAGCTATATGAGTCCGTTCAAAGAGGGAAGTGTGATACCACAGCACCGCATGCACATGGTTTCTAAAGCAATGGAAGCGTCGTAAGTCTAGCCGCGAGTATAGTAATTTGCTTAGCACAAATCGAGACAACAAATTCGCAGGCTGCCTAAAAGCGAGGGATTCATATTGAATGGTTAGAAATAATTGCGCAAAACTAATCTGCCTCGTGCATTGCTCAGAAACGTCTGCACAACAACCGCGGCTCTCCCGCAGCAAGATAAAATACTGGGCGAGCTGATATGCGTTCATATTTGGTAGCACAAAATAATGATACACTAGCATGCAGACATATGAAGCAAATAGTTAATGAAGCCTAGGAAAGCGCAGGCGAAATTACTTGTTGTTTTAAATTCAAGTGTAAAAACGTTAAGGTAAAGTTACAATGAAAGTAAACGAAAAAACAACTTGCTGCCGTTATGGAATCCGAACTCGCACCCACCTCACGCGTGGTGCGGAGGGCGTGGGTTCTGCTTCTACATCGGCGGCAAGTTGTTTTTTCGTACAGTACGTTTGCTTACGCTAACATACTTTATTGAGTGTGTACGAGAATCTCGGTATCGAGCCCCAATTAACTGCCACAAAAAAAGGGTGCACAGGCACAGGCTGAAGACGAAGTTGAAGACACAATTTAAAGAACGTGGCAAAGAAAGACGTACATCGACCAAGTAAAACTTTTTTGAAAACAAGACGTTCCGGCTTCCGTATGAAAGGCGAAACGCCTTGTTTTTAAAGATGTTTTACTTGATCGGTGTACGTCTTTCTTTGTCATGTTTCATCCCGACCAGGCGGGCTTCCGTCGTACTCTCGATTACATTAAATGTAAAGAACCAACATATGCGCCAGCGCCAGCAATAACCCCTGTATCCGCTCTGGAAAACGGGATGTCAACACAACTGACGCCGTCGTGGGTAGATCCGGCGGCAGCGTCGACCCTGCATTTCCAATTACCGTGCGCAGTGACCTAGTAGCCATTAATAAACGATGTTGCGCCCTTCGTCGGCTGCGTGACGATAAATTTGCGAGGGTGAGCGCCGGCGCTTCGGCGTGGCATTCACAAAGGCCTACTTACTTCGTATTGGTGCGGCCGACAGCGCGTTTTATTATGTCTGCGAGCATGGCGAGACGATTGCCGACGCTTTTTGTGGCGGCCTTCGCTTTGTACGGTGCACAAATCGTATCGAGTGCTTCCCGTCGCGTGCGACAAGGTGGACAACCGTCCACTATCGGAACAGTCTAGGACACAGCACTCATAGGACAATGGTCTCGACCGAGGTCAGCACGGACGACTTTGAGAGTGCCCTCTCTTAGCACATTTCTTTCGTATGTACTGTCGGCCAAAAAAGTAAACGGACCACGGCTTAGGTGGCCGGAGCGGCTGCGGGGCCACACCGGGGCGCTGCTATCTCGCTCCGCGCGCTGACGACGAGAGTGCTCCGAGTGACGCCAGACTTCGCCCCGTGCTTCGCCCTCACTTCACGCGGGGCCTTGTCACGCTTGATAAAATTCTAGTGCGCCGTTCGGTTGCTCTGTTGCTGACGGTCGCGACGAAGGGGACCGTAGCGGACGGCCACGGGGCATCAAACCGCGGCACTGAGAAGGAACGAAGACCCGTTATGATTGTTGTTTTGCTTATATTCACCTTATCTTTCATATTAGTGCATGTCACCGGCGTCGACCGCCGCTCAATTTAGCCGCAATGGCGGCTACGGTGACGCGCGCACTTTCACGCCAGCGCGATAAGTTACGTAATGTGGAAAGTTGGGCTAGTTGGTGATTAATCATCATACCTTGCCGGTGAAGCAGCGCACTGACACGGACACAGTGAATACACACAAGAAACGCAGACGACACACGCAGCGAGTGTCGTCTTGTGTGTTTTCGCTTTGTCCGTGTCAGTGCGCTGCTTCACCGGCAAGGTAAGCGATAAGTTACAGGTGTCAAGATTTACTACGGGTACGGTTTTTCTGTCGAGATTACTTCTCCGTCATTGTCTCCCGCAATTGGTTTAATATTCATACCAGCGGCGCCTCTGAAAACTGCTTTGATTAGCTACTACAATGCGTGGGCCGTTATGTAACTTTACAAAAGTACCTTCAGGAAGAGATGAGTGGGAAGACGAATAGGATAAACTAGTCAGTCATGCACGTTTATTCACGGAAGCATTCCATGGCTTGAAGGGGTCCTCAGTGCGATGAAAAGTTCCCGTCGACCGCGATGACTTGGCTTACTCGCCTTGACATCGAGTCACAGAGCGCCGCTTCAGACGCGCAGCTCTTCCCACATATCGCGCCGGCGTGAAGGACCGCGCGTCACCGTAGCCGCCATTGCGCCTACTTGCGTGATGTTGCCTAAAATCAAAAGCGGTGGACGCCGGCGGCATGCACTAATATGAAAGATAAGGTGAATATAAGCAAAACAATCAGAACGGGTCTTCGTTCCTTCTCAGTTCTGCGGTTTGATGCCGCGCGGCCGTCCGCTGCTGTGCGACAGCGCCATGTGCTAGGATACCGGCGATGCACGATCCCCTTCGTCGCGACCATCAGCAGCAGCGCAACCGAACGGAGCACTAGAAATTTATGAAGCGTGATGAGGTACCGCGTGAGAGTGAGGGCGAAGTCTGGCGTCACTCGGGGCACTCTCGCCGTCAGCGCGCCGAGCCTTTACGCCGAGTGAATAGCAGCGCCCCGGTGAGGTCCCGCAGCTGCTCCGGCCACCTAAGCCGTGGTCCGTTTACTTTTTTGGCCGATAGTACGTATAATGCATATGTGCATATATTCCAGCAAGCCGCTCAGTGCGCTTTGTGCTTACCAACACCATATAAAAGGCACACCAGGCGACGGCGACGCGCCTGGCAGCGGCAACCTGAGCTATGAACTCCGTGATGCAAGGTCAAGGTTGATGCAAGCATGCAAAGTCAAAAGTTAATGTGCACTGAGGTAGCCGACGCAATGAAAATTCACAGAGCTAGAATCGCAGCAGTGCTTTTGTGGCCTCCTGCTGCTGTGATATGCCAGATCGTGGTCCTAGATCTTGTCAAACGAGAAAGGTCTTTCGTATATCTGGTCTATATCCCTGATCATCGACACATGAGTACTCCAAAGGCCTTTGGACGGGGTAGTCGTGGTGGCGGGTTGTAGCGTCAGGCGGGTTTAGCCTGGCGCTATCAAGGCCGGTAATTGCTACCGAAACATCTATAGCAGAAAGGCGTTCACGCGGAGTCACGTACGAAAAAGGAGTGTCTCCTTTTTTGGTAAAGGCCCCTTGAGGAAAGTGCGATATTCGAATTTCTTTATATATCTAGAAGCCTCGTGCTCAGTTCTTCAACAACAGAAAACTTGACAAAACACGTGGGTGCCTTATGAATAATTCTAGTGCTTGCAAAGGCGATGTTATATTTACCAGTGACGTAATTTGTGCAACAGCGAACATTTGTTGCAGTAACAGTCTCAAACCGTCGTAGCACCTGCCACAATATATGGTCTCCACCTTCGGGTCATGTTGGCATTTGGGAGCTTAATCACTGGACAGCGTGATTCGCTTGGTCTTATGCTTTTGTCAGGGCTTGGAAGTCACCGTATGTGTCTGTGGCTTGACGCTTATTGTCCATTCAGACGAGTGTATCCTCGCCACTTGCACACAGCTGCACAGCGAGGACGCTAGTGCACGTTTGCACCAGTTTCGAGATATTAATTGGTGTTCCAGTTACATTATTAAAGAAAACGCTCTTTTATTCATTGAAGCTCAAAAGTAACTAAAACACCAATGCATTTCGTCGGACACTTTCAAAATAATATCTCGAAATTCGTGCAGTACTGGGAATTCGTTCCAAGTGAATACGCCTTTTAAGCTCACCGGCTATAATTCGTAATTGAAATAGTGGCCGTAGTGCTAATAATTAAAAGTTAAATAACGTAATTTTGTTAGTTAATAATTAAAGTAACTGCCACAGGCAATATTTAAAAATTTGGTGCAGCTAAAAGAAAACACTCTTTACACATTGAAGGCAGCTGGTTCGGATGGATTATCGTTGGTCGTTTTAAATACCATAGTATCATTGCACAGTATCTGTGCATCATATTCGAAATCACACTTCATACTGCAAAGCAATTTCCTGTAACTTGTTTGAGCACATCACTTACAGCTGTATGGTCAAATGCCTTGATTTAATTAGCTTCATCACGCCCTCTCAGCATAGCTTTAGACATGGACACTCACCTATACGCAGCTAGTTGAATTGCACCCTTACATTTCACGTGCTTTAGACAGTAATTTCCAAATAGATGAAGTCTTTATTTATTTCCGTGAGGCTTTCGACAACGTACCACACAACCTATTGCAACTTGTATTGCTTTCTGTACCAATAAATCTTGAAGTAGTTTATTGAATAAAAGTTATTTAAATGGTCGCCAACAAAGCGAAATTCTTTACGGCTCAAGATCATCACCTATAACCGTGATTTTTGGTGTGCGTCAAGGAAGAGTATTAAGGCCGCTGCTCTTAATATATATTAATAGCTTCGTTGAAGATATTACGCCTCTCCTCAAATTATTTGGAAATGAATGCGTAGTGTTTAGGGAAATAAAATCGCAGCGAAATACCGAAATGCAGAGGGATTTGCGCACGACAGCGCAATCGTGCCAAACATGGAATATGAGCCTCAACGTCAGGATAGGCTGCTGCGTAAAATTCACCATATGTGTCCTTAGATTAGAGATAAGTTACAACATCAACAATACAATAATTAGCAACGCATCGGCCTATAAGTATCTCGTTGTCTACTGTTCCGATATCTTTAAGTAGAATAAGCATATCGATGTTGCAGTGACAAGGGTGAGTAAAATACTACATTTTTATACGGGGGAAATTTAAGCAAGCTTCAAAATCTGTAAAGCTAACATTACTTCTTTTACGAAAAATCTTTACTAGATTATGCTTGTGTAATATGGGACGCTCATATGCAATACATCATCAATAGAATGGAAAAAGTTCGAAATTAATCATCTGTATCTGTGCGTAATAACTACAATTCATTCTCGAGTACTTCTGAGATAAAACGGACATTGCGATGGGAGCTCTTAACACTGTGGCAGAAAGTACGGCTCAAATTTCTTCACCGTATCTATTATAATCAGACTACCATTAATTCCCACGAATACCTTTAGAACCGATGGCTACACGTGTTGCTTGGCCTAGATATATATATATATTTTTAAATATGAGAATACCCGTAAAAGATACACATTTTTGATAATTCGTTTTTCTTAACCATTTCGGTCCTGGCTAGTTCCTCGGCTAGTTCTGCTCGAGTAACTTCTGACGAATCTGTGAACGGCGCTTTTATCGCAGAGCCTATTTTCTGCTGCGTCCATGCGAGGGCAGAAACTATGCCTGACATTCCTCTAGTTGCCGGCTGTTGACTCGAATTATTTGCTTCGGGAGGCACGTCTCGAAATTCCCAATAAGGATCCGCGGCTCGTGCGGCTCCCTGAGTCCCCTGAATATTGCCAAGCACGAGGTCATATAGAGGATTACTCATGCATAGTGCATTTACGTCCCCAATGTAGTAAGGCGTATGAATTCGGATGTGTGCTTCTGCCAAGTCCTTATCCATTGCCATCCAACGGTACAACATTACTGGTTTTGCCACAGATCGGGAACCAGATCACGCCGCACAATGATTGTGCTGCTGCCCGTACCTCTCAGAACGTTTACTACTTGTCCTAGTACTCGTCCTTCTACAACTTGCATAGTGCCCACTAGTAACATTGTCGGCTTCTCTTTCGTAACTTCCGTGGAACTTCCGTGGAAGTCACTGAGTAACTTCCGTGGAAGTTACTCAGTGCTAGAACGCACCTGTCCCAGCTAGCCAGTTTTCGTCAAATTTTCATCAGTCTCTGGAGCACTTTCCGCGTCCTGGCTTGAGGCGATGGACGCGGAACGTTCCGCAGGCTCGTGCTGCCAGAAGTCTGCAACTGCAATCTCTTCTATGAGTCAAGGCACCTGGTCAACCACCAGTGAATGCTCAAGAGACACTCCTACTCCTGTGGCCATGGATGCAGAGCCTATTGCCGGCCCGTCTGGCCAGATCACTACATTAACAAGTTCCGAAACGAGAGAGAGAGAGAGAAAGCAAGGGTAGGAAAGGCAGGGAGGTCAACCAGAACAGCATCCGGTTTGCTACCCTACACTGGGGGTGGGGGAAAGGGGAATAGAAAGAGGAAGAAAGGGAGAGAGTAAGTACTGAGTACGTGTGGGAGGGACAGCGTACACAATGACACTATAAGCGGTCTCTTAAGCCCGTGCACTTCAAGTACCGCACTAGTGCACGAATCGCTTTTCGAGCCAGTGACGGTTGTGGCCACAGTCCGAGTATCTTTGACTCGGTGAACGGTCTCGAGTCTAGTCTGCGTAAAGTTGCCCGCAGAGAGAGGCGTTGGACATCGTAGCGAGGGCAGGTACACAATAGGTGCTCGATGGTCTCCTCGCACCCACAGGAGTCGCTCTCGGCCATCGGGCTCTCGGCCATCGGGCTCTCGGCCATTTCCATACGGTAGGAGTATGCGTTCGTGAACGCCACTCCCAACCACAAGCAACACAACAAGGTTGCTTCGCCGCGGGAAAGGCTAGATGGCAGTTGTAGCCGTAGCGTGGGGTCCAGTTTACGTAATCTGCAGTTGAAGCCACTTGAAATCCAGAGATCTTGGGACTTCTTGCGCGCAAGTAGGCGAAGTTTCTGGCAGCGTCCGACCTCGCCAAAGGTATTGAACGCGTCTGGGTATCTTCGTGGGCACACCTGGCAGCCTTGTCAGCTAGGTTGTTGCCGACGATGCCACAGTGAGCAGGAATCCACTGAAATATAATGTGGTGTCCTCTTTCCAGAGCAAGGTGGTGCAGTTCCCTGATTTCAGATGTCATTTGCTCGTAAGTTCTGTGACTTAATGCGGACTTGATGCTATGAAGGGCTGCCTTAGAGTCACAAAATATGACCCATTTCTCTGTTGGCTCTTCGGTGATGTACATCATAGCGGCATGGAGAGCTGCAAGTTCTGCCGATGTAGATGTAGTCGTGTGCGACAATTTGAATTTAACTGTAACGTTCTTGGCTGGAACGACGAATGCGGCAGTTGAGCTGGTAGGTGAGGTCGAACCATCGGTATATATATGTATGCGGTCATGATACGTCTGGTGCAGTAATAGGAGTGTAAGTTGCTTCAGAGCCGGCGATGGATGATTGGACTTTTTTGTAATTCCAGGAATAGCAAAATTCACTTGAGGCTGTCGCAGGCACTACAGGGGGGAGGAAGGCTTCGCCGCCGGTGTAAAAGATGCTGGTATATACTCTTGATGAGCGTTAATCACTCGTGAAAAGGTCGCTTGAGGTCTCTCGGCTGGTAGGGAGGCCAAATGGTGGTCGGCGATCCTTGACAGATGGCGAATGTGCGCTCTGGGAGAGTCGACAGCTACATGTGTCTGGATTGTATGGTCTCCTGCGATGGCAATTGTTGCTGCTGTTGACGTGCACCGAGGCAGCCCCAAACACGTGCGTAGGGCTTGACCTTGTATGTTCTCCAAGGAGCGAAAGTTCGTCTTGCATGCATTTGACAACACTGGTAGGCTGTAACGTAGGAGTCCGAGAAACAAAACCCTGTACAACTGCAACATAGAATGGACTGGTGTACCCCAGTTTTTCCCGCATAGAAATTTGAAGACCTGAGCAATGGCGACTAGCTTCTTCTTCGGATAGACCCAGTGAGGGCTCCACGAGAGGTTGCGGTCAATGATGACGCCCAGAAAGCGATGCGTCTTAACATAGAGAACAGCTTGACCATTGATGGTAACAGGATATGATGACATTTGTTTCCGCGTAAAACCAAGTAATGCGCACTTTTCAGTAGACACACTGAGGCCTTGTTCTCGGAGATAAGAAGCCGTCATGGCTGCCGCCCGCTGAAGCCTGGCTCTTAGCTGAGGGCGAGTCACCGCAGAGGCCCAGATGCATATGTCGTCGGCGTATATTGAGATATGTACTGTCTGCGGTAGGTAATCCGCTAGTCCTACCAGGACGAGGTTGAACAAAATAGGGCTCAACACTCCACCCTGCGGCACACCACGGCAGATGTAATGGTCTGAAGTTGGGCCGTCTTCGGTCTGTAAGAAAAAATGCCTTTCAGTCAAATAGTCCCGAATCCATTGATACATCCGGCCACCAACTCCAACAGCCTCAAGTGAGTTTAGTATGGCCTCATGGGCGACGTTGTCGTATGCTCCTTTTATATCCAGAAAAAGTGCCGCAGACAGGCGCTTGAGGCTTTTTTGATTTTGGACCCATGTTACGATGTCAATGACGTTGTCGATGGACGTGCGACCTCGACGAAAGCCTGTCATGGCGTTCGGATAGATGTTGAATTGTTCTAGGTACCATTCCAATCGGGCAAGAATCATTCTTTCCATCACTTTGCCGACGCAGCTCGAAAGCGCAATCGGACGATATGATGAGATCTCAAGCGGTGACTTTCCAGGTTTCAGAATGGGGATCAAGCGGCTCGATTTCCATTGTTTAGGAGCGGCGCCGTTCTGCCAAGACTCATTGTAGTAGTTGAGAAGCTCATCACGTGCGTCATGTCCAAGGTATGCTGCAAGGAAACGAGGCACCTGGTCCAGCACCAGCGAAGACACAGAGGTCTACTCAATCACAGGTGACGACTCATCCGATGACAGCTTCGTGTCGGTGAGGAGCCGAAGGGCTAAAAGGAGGCTTATCAAGGCAGCCATGTCAACCATGCGGGCAGGTAGTGAACGCTGGCCGCACACCATCCTCTTCATGCCAGTGGATTCTTCTGTCAACCTTCGAGTATTGAACAGGCAAGCTCTCTCTGTTTTTCTTGAGGGAAAGGCGCCAAACGAAATCAAGGAAGTCCGGCTGAACACACGAAAGAATGTTCTAGCTGTCGACACAACCCGTGGAACCACGCTGGAGACGCTACGACAGATAACAGATTTGGGCAACATAAAAGTACGACCGGTCATACCTATGGATGGGGCCTGCACTGCAGGTGTGATCTACGATGTTGACTTGGCTATTTCGAACTCGGACCTGCCAATTCTGATCAAACCGGCATACGAAGGAGTGGTCATCACGCACGTATGCCGACTCGGCAACAGCCGTTGTGTGAAGATTGTGTTCAAGGGGGATTCCATCCCTTCGCACGTAAAGGTCGGTCACTTCCGACATGTAGTACGACGGTTTGTTCTAAAGCCGCTTCAATGCCACAAGTGCTTTAAGATCGGGCATGTTAAGGGCGCCTGCGCAAACGCCCTAATATGCCCCCGTTGCGCGGAGTCACACACGGTAGATGTCTGCCGTGCAACAAACTTTAGGTGTGGCAACTGTGAAGGCACCCATGAAGCGACGTCTAAAGAATGCCCAAGAATCAAAAAAGAGTTCGAAGTTCTGAAGCAAATGGTCAGGGATAACTCAACCCATAGAGAAGCCTCAGAAAAGATCCGGCGTCGACGTCGTCATCGACGGAAACGCTCAAGACAGGGTGGAGCTCGTGCGCCGCTTGCGCCAACGCCATCATCTTCAAATAGAACGCCCGAGAGCACAAGGAGGCCTCAGACGGGAAATGCTGCCCCCGTGGAAGAGTGGCCGGCGCTTGCAAGCTCTCAGTCTTCTAAGGAGCCTCCACGCTTGATGCTCCCATCGAAGCCCGCTTCTGTCGGTGAGGCTTCAACAGTCGACTGCCAAGTGATCCCGGTGCTGCGATCCATTGTGAATGTCATCAGGGCCACGCTGACAAGCATTGACACTCCATCTGCTCGTAGTGGACTACAAGTGCTCGACGTGCTGAGCCCCGTCCTAGCAAGCCTTGAGTGAAGCCATGACTGACAATCACAAGTCATTTCGTAAGGAGGTCAGAGAAGCGTCGATCCTTCAGTGGAACGCGAGAGGTCTAAGATCTCGCATCGCCGATTTTCGTCAATTTGTTCTCACTAACCGATTTCCAGTCATTGTCATCTGTGAACCAAGATTATCTCATCCAATGAAACTATTCGGCTACGAGACAATATTCTCATCAAGCGACATCAAAAGTAGCAAGGTGGTCGTGTTTATTCGCCGTGAACTCACTTACGTCGTCCAACCGGTGCAACATCATGACGACAATCAGTATGTGTGCATGACTGTTAAAAATAGGAAAGTCACCTTTGCACTCTTGGAGGTGTATCTGTCTCCATCAAGTCGATTTGACACTAAAAGGCTAGAAGACATCTTGAAAACACAACCTGGTCCATGGATTATCACCGGGGACTTCAACGCTCACCATACCATTTGGGTAAGCTCAAAGGTTAACGCGACGGGAAGACGACTAGCTTCATTAGCTTCCAACAATGGTCTCTACCTGCTGAATGACGCGAGTCCAACATTTTTGCGGGGAATAACGTACAGCAGCTGCCTCGATTTGACTTTCGTCTCCCACCGCCTCGCCACACATGTTAAGTGGTTTTTGGACATTGAAACGCACGGAAGTGACCACATCCCCACTTACCTCAAGATCAAGGGAATGTCTAACACGTATACGTACACCACGATACGAAGAATAGATTGGACTGTCTTTAAATCCCACATTGAGGACGCTTGTCACAAAGGCCTCTCTTGTGGACTTCAACGAGCTATTAAGAAAACGGCACAGACGGCCACGCGCACACTCACGTGTTCTCCAAGGTATTCTGAATTCGACCTGGAATTGGAGCGGCTTCGTGCGATTCGCCGTCGTGCCGAAAGGAGATATCGACGCACTAAGTCAATTCAGGATCTAAGAACAGCCAGGCGAATGCAAAAGAAGATACAACGCCGCATGGATAAACTAGAGGCTCAGCGTTGGTCGAAATTTTGTGCGTCGCTAGATCCCCGCAAACCGCTATCTCAAATATGGAGAACTGTGCGAGGTCTACGTTCTGTTCCGGAACAGCGTTTCCCGTTTAAGGCCCTAGCACTATTCCAGCGCCGACAAGACATTGCTGTGGCGGAAGACTTCTGTGCTATGATTGCGGGCCAGCCAACTCGCACAGGTTCGCTTACATTGAACCGTATTCCAGATTCACGCGATTCACGCATGGATCTGCCTTTCACGACGCAAGAGCTTGACGCGGCGCTCGCCCTATGTAATCGGTCGTCGTCACCTGGTCCGGATGACATATCTTACCGCATGCTATGTCACCTCGGTGAGCGGACACGAAGTGCGCTCCTTAATATCTATAACGAGTCCTGGCAAGAGGGCAAAGTTCCTCAAGATTGGAAGATCAGCCGCCTGGTACCGCTTCTTAAGCCTGGCAAGTCTCCCTTAGAGATTACTTCATACCGACCAATTGCGCTGGCAAGTTGCGTTGGGAAGGTAATGGAGCGAATGATCCTCGCCAGACTTGAGTGGTATCTTGAACATTACGAAATTTACCCGGACGCCATTGCTGGTTTTCGACGTCACCGATGTTCTATCGACAACGTTATCGATCTGGTAACCTATGTTCAACACCAAAAGACGTGTAATGTCGCAATGTTCTTAGATATAAAGGGAGCCTACGACAACGTTCTTCATGACGCCATACTTGAAGCATTGGAATCGGTGGGCCTAGGCGGTCCATTATATCGTTGGACTCGCAGTTATTTACATAGGCGGTCTCTTTTTCTTAACACTGAAGCTGGCCCAACCTCGCAATATTATACGCACCATGGAGTTCCACAAGGTGGTGTCTTGAGTCCCACGCTTTTCAACCTTGTACTCATTGGTCTCGTGGAACGACTTCCGAACACAGTTAAAATTTCAATGTATGCCGATGACATCTGCGTGTGGGCATCTGGTGTGACACGGCCGCAAGTACGTGCCAGGCTTGAAAAAGCTGCCACGTCAACATCGGCCTACTTAAATGAACAAGGGCTCAAGATCTCGCCAGAAAAATGCGCATTGGTCGCGTTTAGCCGGAACCTAATGAGATCATACGCTGTCTCTATCGACGGTCAAAGCATACCTTATGTCAGGACGCACCGATTCTTAGGCGTAATCATTGATCGTGACCTCTGCTGGAGTCCTCATGTGGCCTACCTAAAGAAGCGCCTGATGGAAATTTCTAATGTGTTTAAGTTTCTTGGAGGAAAAGTCTGCGGTACTTCAGTACATGCAATGATGCAACTGTACAGGACGCTCTTTCTTGGGTATTTGCGATACAGCTTGCCTGTGCTGACCAACACCTGCAGAAGTAATATCCATACACTCGAAAGAGTCCAGGCCCAGGCACTTAGAGTGTGTCTTGGATTACCGCGGTGTTCGTCAACGGCTGAAACCATTGCGATTGCACACGATTTCCCAACCAAGACCCATATAGTCATGGAAGCGCTCAGAGCACACATAAGACACCTTGCTCGAGCCCCTGCCCATCATCTAGCCTCACTGCCAGAGGATCGACCACTTGCTTCCTTTTGTGAAACAGTCCTGCCCTATCGTGCATACCTTCCATCAGGTTATACAGCTCCAGCGAAAGTTCCGTTCCCACCATGGTGCTTGGCTCAAGCAAAGGTTCGACTTGTAGTACCAGGAATACGAACAAAAGCCCAACTCTCGTCTCCAGCACTCAAGCAGCTTTCACTGCTCTTGCTGTACGAGACGTACAACGAGCATCATCATCTGTATACTGACGCTTCAACCACGGTGAATGGGTCAGCAGGATCGGTGATCTTTCCTGCAAAACCTTCCACCATAAAGATTCGACTCTCTCACCAGACTACATCGACTGCCGCGGAGCTTGCTGCTATGCGTTGTGCACTTCGTGTAATTTCTGAAGAACTACCCAAGAAATGGAGTGTGTTCACTGACTCCAAGGCTGCTCTTCATTGTTTGGTTTCTGCCTTACGCCGAGGACCCCACGAACAACTAGCTCTAGAAATCAGACTGCTGCTTCACCACCTCGTCGAGCAAGGACACGACATCACGTTGCAGTGGATTCCAAGCCACTGTGGCATAGTGGTCAATGAACTTGCCGACGCAGCAGCACGATCTGCACATGAGGAGGGCTTGCAAGACTCCATTCCATTCTCAAGAACAGACGCTGCAACGAAAATTCGTGTGCTTGCAAATGAAGCCATCAAAACTTTATGGAACACATCAAGCTTAAAGCATACACGTCTACACCGACTGGACCCATCCCTTCGACTTCGACCCCCATCTGGACTCTCTCGACTAGAAACAGCAGTACTTTGCCGACTGTGGCTTGGTGTCGCCTACACAAGATCCTTCGCCTTCCGAGTCGGTATGGACGACAGCGCGGCTTGCAGACACTGCGGCGGCGAGGAGACCATCGAACACGTGCTCTGCCACTGTCCTCAATACAGCGCGCACCGGCTGTCACTAGCGACCGCGTTGGCACGCCTTGACGACAGGCCACTTTCAGAACAGTCAGTTTTGGAATGCCGACGTGAACTGTCGTCGCAGCAAAAGTCGGTCAAGGCTTTGTTGACTTTTCTACGTCACAGTAGCCTATTAGAAAGACTATAATGACCCCATTTCATCCCTTTTCATATTTTTTTTCTCACGCTTTTATTTTTGTCACGCTCTTCTTTCTGTCGTTACTTCCCCTTTCCCTTCCCCTAGTGCAGGGTAGCAAACCGGAGGTTTTAAGTCTGGTTAACCTCCCTGCCTTTCTCTCATTTGCATCTCTCTCTCTCTCTTCTCTTTCGTCTTGCGGCATTCAATTGTAGCGCATGTCTCTTCCTTGGGTTCGGCTTGCGAACCAGAATCTCGCTTTTCCACATGTCTGCTATGACGCAAGATACAGGTTTCTCCTTAAGCTGAATCTTGCAGTCAGCCGTTTTGCGTCTCAGCCGTCCGCATGACTTGCATTTCTCAGCTTCTCTTGAGGCGCTTCGGTAATCAGGGGCCGTAAACGCTTTACGGTTGCAAAGAAAGCAAGTCGGCCTTGCTTGTTCTGTGGTACAATGCTGGGTTGGTTGATACTCTTGGCGTCGTCTGTTACTTTCCAAATATTGTTGATGCCCTGGGCTTCGAGGAAATGGTCTGTAGTGTCCGCAAGAGCTGTAAGGATTTCGCATTTCTTTCCCTTTAGAAAGATGTCAAGCTTGGGGTGGTAGCAACGCAAGAACTGCTCAGCTATAACGTGATCCCGGAGGTCTTCAAGCGCTTTAGGAACAAAACTTTTGTTTGGGCCTGTTGGTACATAGCTGAAAACCTTGACGAGTAGCGCAAAAAAACATGGACCAAGACTTGTGTCTTTCTTGGTCCATGTTTTTTTGCGCTACTCGTCAAGGTTTTCAGTTTTAGGAACGTCGGCCATCTCGATCCAGTTATCAAATTGGCTTGAGGTGCGTGTGGCAAACTGTTTCCGAGTTTCGCCATTTTCTGGCCGTACTTCGCAAAATTTCTCTTTATACCCTTGGTCTGTAAATCTGAAGCTCTGGAGAAGGGTCCTGTTCACTCTCTCGTATAGTCTAGGGAGTCGACAGCAGTCATACGCCCATTCATAGTTAATGCCTCACCAGTCAAGCACACGCTTATGACGACAGCCTCTTGGCCAGTCCTGCCCAGCGGCTACGCGCTCAAACCTCTGCACATAAGCGTGCAGGTCGTCGCGTCGTTCATCGAACAGCGGTAGTAATTTCTGGGGGATTGAAGCAGGGTAGGCTTCGGGACATTAAGGGCGCGGCCGGGGCCGATATCTCGCTCTGCGCTCCTTCATGAAGCTTCAGCTGGAAGATTTGTAGCTGCCTCTCGTCGGCTAAATGCGGACTTTCTGCTGCTTCTTTAGCTGCCCTTCGCTCAGCTGCCCGTTCGCCCCTCTGCCTAACCTGCTCTCTTTCAATCCACTCGCGAAGTTCAGCCCCAGACAGGCCAAGCTGTGCTACCATCGCGGCTAACTTCTTTAAATCCATGTCGGTCGTCTAGTGTTGTGTGTACACGCCCGAATGCCGGATTGGGACCAGCTTCGATATGACGTTGTTACCGTAACTGGTAAAGATATTTTTTCATGTTGCCTGTGATAACGTCGACACCGATAAAATTGTTTTTCCCGATGTGTATTTATTGCTAAGAACGTATTTATGTATAACATTTATGTATATTGTATAATTTTGCACAATTTGTATCTATATATCTTTATTTCTTATATTTTGTGACGATGTTTGTTATTTCTGCTACTTTATATTCTATGCTACCTCCCTATGCATGAAATTTGGCCAGAATGCAGACCAGTCTTTGCACAAGAAGTGTACAACTTCATCAAAACTCTAATTCTGAGTAGGTGGTGCCCTCCTAATCCTTGCAAGCGTCCTCCTCCAGGCGGCCCCCTTTTCTTTTTGTTTGTTTTTTGCTGTACTGCGACGACGAGGTTTGGGTTCAGCCGTCTCGATCCTCTGGTTAGTCTGGCTATACTCAGAGCGAATCAACTCCCGAGTTGGAAGCACGACCAGCTCTGGCAGTACCTTTTCGAAGCCTTCGTGGCCTTTGGTGGACCACAATATGGATATAGAAGTGGCCACCTTTACAACAGTGCGCGAATTCGGCTGAGCACTGATGAAAATTTGAGAATGAGCTGGTGCCAGCTCAGTCAGGGCTAGTGCTCGCTCATTCTTACGCCAGAAAAAATCACCCGTGTGCGATAACTTGTGGTTTGTGACCTTCGACAGGCGAGCATGAATAGTAAAAAAAAAAAAAAAAATGACGCCACTGCAGCTATTGTGCCTCGACTAGAATCATTTTTCGCAGCCTTCTAGATTAAGATGCGCCTTGAATTTTTGCACATGAAAATATAATCCGCAAGCGTAATTTTTTAAGCAAAATCTAAAAAAATGAACGCTTTAAAGGATAAAAGCAATTTTTCGAACCGCATCTTGCCATACAATTATTTCCTTTAAAATGTAGCGTCGTATTGGCCCCTGTCACTGCAACATCGATGTACTTATTCCACTGTGTTAACGTTATTCCTGTCGTTTTCCGTTCCATCGCTTTCATCGCTCCTTAGCTTCCTTTAAAGTTTATTTGCTACCTCCAAGTTTCAATACTATGAGTGAGTACTGACAGATGTTTTAATGAACTTTCCTTTAGTACCTGCCAAGTATGCTGAAACCCACTTCTAAGCTTCTGCAAATTTCTTTCTCATGATCCGTGCCCCCTGTAATTACTGGACCTAAATAAACCCACTCCTTCAGTTGCTGCAAGAGGAATACGACCAACCTCGAACGCCTGTTCCTTCACCGGGCAATTGAATATAATAACTTGTTTTCTGCGCTATAGTACTGTTGATAAATATTATATTAGCATTATTTGATATCTCTGGTAAACTTTCAGGTCATCAGGTGCTGCGTGTAAAGCCACAATATTTTCGAGGAGGGACATATCACTTCCGTATTTTATCGAATTTACTGTTATTCTATCGTCTGGAGACATCTTGAGAAGAATTGAAAAATTACGAACTCACTAGCGCGCTGTCTGCATTATACAGAAATCATTCACTAAGTTAAAATCGAATCAGAAGAACGCCTGACTGCCACCAACTCAGGGAACTGGCTGGCTTTGGAAGAGAATATTCAGCAACACGAATTACATTCCTGTCGTCATTCAGCTTATTGAGAAATATACCAATCATAACATACCTCTTTATACGACCTTCATAAAAAGGTGTTCCATATTGTATAGATAACAACACTCATGAAAAACAGTGGTAACTGTAATTCACTTGGAGAGAGGTCTTCGTCCTGCAGTTGACTAGAAAATGACCATTCTTCTTATGATCTTCAGAGGTACCGTTAAGGCTTTGCCGGTTCAGGTCCTCATTACGCTGCTGACCAGGACAAAGCGACATGAAAACTGTGGGTTCCTGAGATATCTCGCTCTAATTCTTGCCTAAAATCCTTCCCATTATGGCATTTTGAATACTTCTTGAAGACTTGGATTGCGATACCGTAAAACTACAGGGTCTGTTCTGAAAGTAGTGGGACTCATTTAAAAAAAAAACTATTCATGAGAACAGTATAAACGATAAGAATTTTTCAAAGTAGCACCCTTCCGCACCTACACACTGCTGCCGACGAGTTTTTCAGTTTTCGTACGCCTCCAGGAACGTCTGGACCGGAATGCTGTTTAACTGCCCTCGTCACGGCCTGTCGAACCGCCTCTTCCTATCCGCGATGCCTCCCCTTGAGCGTCAATTTGTTCTCGGGAATAGGAAGAAGTCTGGCGGGGCCAAGACGGGGCTGTAGGAGGGCTGAGGCAGCGTTGCCACCTTGTGCTGGGCAAGATACTCCATTACGCGGGACGCTGTGTGGCTCGGCGCGTTGTCATGGTGCAGCCACCAATTGTTGGCGATGGCTGGGCGGTGTTGCACCTCAGGGCGATCCCTCCGTTAGCAACCAGTTTGTTGCATTGGTAGGCGATCCCACTGCTAGCGACCTGTCTCTTGCGTACTCCAGGGTAGCGTACCGTACTGCTGCCGAGAAGTAGCGGCGCCTGCCCTTCGAAGCTCGACCGACCTTTCCTTATTGGGTAGCGTGGCGTTGTCGGCGGGCTGCAGGCATCCGGTGGACCATGGCGACCGAGCAAGGGCGAGACGACGATTTGCTAGTGCGAAACTTGCACTGTTTATTCAAAGGTAGTTGAAAGAAAATAAGAAGAGAATGAAGTATCAAGTATGAAGTATATCACAAGTACATTTCGGAGCCCCTTAAATAGGCTCTCTACAATCGTGTGGGCGGGATCTTGCTTCCATCGATGACACGTGACAGGCACAGGGAGAAGGCCCCTCCTCCTGCAATACCGAGCACGGGACGGAGAAGTCGATCCTCTTTTCGAGGAATCCGGGGAGAGGGTCGGGTGAGTGACCTCTCCGGTAGAGTGGGGTCCGGCCATGAGAGGGGAAGGGAATGACGTCTCACCCACGGTGCCCGACCAAGTTGAGAGGGGAAGGGGATGACGTACCACCCACGGTGCCCGACCAAGTTGAGAGGGGAAGGGGATGACGTATCACCCACGGTGCCCGACCAAGTTGAGAGGGGAAGGGGATGACGTCTCACCCACGGTGCCCGACTAAGTTGAGAGGGGAAGGGGATGACGTCTAGCCCTTGGCGTCCGGCCATATCTAACAGCGGACACGAACAATGCGTTTTCGCAGTCTTTTGAGGACTTACACGTAAGAAACTGCATTAACTGTTCGTCCGGGCGGTACAAACTCTTTGTGGATGACTCCATGTCGATCAAAAAAGGAAATGATCATGGACTTTTGCTTGGATTTGCTCATTCATGCTTTCTTGGGACGTGGCGAAGAGGGGGTGTGCCATTCTGAGCTCTGCCGCTTGCTCTCCTGGTTGTAATCAAACACCCACGTCTCGTCAGCGGTCACTACATTGTCCAAAAAATAGGGGTCCTCATTCACATGATGAAGAAGATCCTCACCGATCGCTGTCCGGTTGGCTGTTTGCTCCTCTGACAACACTCGGGGCACGAACTTCGCGCACACTTTCCACGTGGCTAAGTTTTCTGTCAGGATCTCAAAAACTTGGGTTTGAGGAACGCTCAAGTCATCAACAATCATTCTGATACTCATCCTACGATCACTGTTCCATAAATTTTTCACTTGCGACACATTTTCGTTGGTCTTGCTGGTCGAAGGGCGTCCGGAGCTGTCGTCGTCTTCCACTCTTTCCCTACCTTCTCGGAACAGCTTGTGCCACTCAAAAACACCTGATCTACCCATGGCAGCATACCCGCAGGCCTCTTTAATCATGCCGTGAGTCTGTTTGCCCGTTTTACCAAGCTTTACACAAAATTTGATCGCGTATCGCTGATCCAGTAAACGCTCCAGTGTGTGTGTGTGTGTGTGCGTGCGTGTGTGCGTGCGTGTGCGTGCGTGTGTGTGTGTGTGTGTGTGTGTGTGTGTGTGTGTGTGTGTGTGTGTGTGTGCGTGCGTGCGTGTGCACGTGTGCGTGTGTGTGTGTGCGTGTGTGTGTGTGTGTGTGTGCAAACTCTGCATGTATGCTCATTAGGCGCTAACGTACGCTTTCTCCGCGCCTCAAGTCCACAGTGCGGGCATGACTGCTGGTGTCTCTACAGAATCGAACGTTTTTTCGTAAGCTAGGGAGGCCATGTATGGGGTTCCGCACAACACAGAGGCTGGCAGGAAGATAGAGACTTGAAATTATAAAGCATATAGGACGCACTTGGACATTTATTTCAGGAAACATGAATAATAAACGTGTACTAGGTGACGCACTGGGTACAGTATGTAGACGCAACCAACTTCTATTTATATGAACTTCATTTGTATTTATGTGCGCTTGTGTTCAAACATCTGTATCATGCTCATCTTTGTGCGCCTTGTGTGATGAAGCCCGGTTTTGAGCTGCTGCCGCTTCACCCCTGGATGTACCATGCAAATCCTATCTGGCTTCATTTCTATTTGCACATGGACTTTCCATATATTCCCTTCAACTGCGTCTAAATACGGCCACGTCACTGTTTTGAGTAATGTACATTTTAATATAGACTTTCTCTGCTGTTCTCACTGCGTCGTATAAATGGCTAATCACATTGCCCTGTTTATCACTGGTTGTCGTACGTATCATGTTACTGCCAATTTCATGTCTCATTCTTCCTTCGTTTGTAGTACTTCCTCAATTTTTTCCCAATCTTACAACTTCTAATGTCACTTTCCGCGTGTTGATAAACGCACGGTTAAGTTTTGTGATTACGGGGCGGCGAAACAAATTCGCACTTTTTTAGTTTATATTTCCTGTTGGGCGGGGGCGGCTTTGCTAGTGATGTATGTGTTCGCTATTACCATTTGCCTGTGCCTGCAGTATTTTTTTTTTTTCAGAGCCTCTAGGATGCGAACTGCTTTGTGCACGGGATTCGGACACAAAATTCGAGAGAAAGCTCTGGCCAACTATGGCTAAAAACGAGCCATGCTTCAAAGTGGATCCACTACGTCGTTTTCCACTTTTTCCTTCGCATCGGTCTTTCGGAGTATTTCGAAAACAGACTTGAGGTCGGAGCAGGACGCACACGATTGTATCATTGGAGATGGGAGCCACCAACGGCATAGTTTTCTTGGGAAGGAGAGCAGAACACTTAGACGGACGCATCAGAAAAAAAAGGGGGGGGGAGGGCAATAATGGCCGCGTGGTGACACCAGATATCGTATGCTTCGTACATTCTGCGCTGAGCGCGATCGAACGCGCTTTCATTTGCAACAGGAAACGGATGTCGAAGAAAAAAAGCCGTGCTTGGCAATGTCCCTTTAGCGTTGTTTTCATTCCAGTGAAGAGAAGCGTGCTACTTCAGTGAGGCATCGCCTATACGCGCGGGTGAATCAAATCCCCCAGAGTAAGCGACCCTTAGTTTACTTCTCGCAAGACCATGACACGCGAGCACAGGACTCGGATATATTCACTGAGAATTTTCTAAGCGCGTGCGTAACGCAGTATAGCGAAAGTAGAGCTCGGTATTTGTGGCCGTCGAACAATTGTCCGCCCTGCTTCTCAAGAAGAGACAAGACGAAGACTGCCTAGCGGCCGAATGGCGCCTGCGGACGCGCCAGCCCCGTATTCGGCGCATGTCGTGCGACCGGAACCGCGCGTAATATCGTCAAACAGTGGCCGGCGATGCGTGGCTGGGGAGCGAGTTGCCGAAGAGCGATGCGCACTCCAACCCGTTCGCCCTCAACGACAGGTTCCTCGAATGGGCGCAATCTTAGGCCGACGCAGTCCTCTCCCAACAGCCCTTCCTCCGAAACTTCGGCGCGGCGGAATGTGGAAACCAATCACGCAAAGCGCTGACACCGGCCACCCGACCAGACCGGGCGACGATGTTTCGTGTGTTGCAATACGCGGTGGATGTCGCGCACTCGACCGGAGTGGCGCGATGTTGTTGGTGGTGTACACCGTGTGCCTGATGTCTCCAATAGGGCAAACACAAATGTTGCCAGTGATGCGGGGACAATTGTGAATACGGTATACTTGCGTTCGGGCGTCGAACAAATACGGTGAGGAAGCGGCTGCGACCACTATACGTTTATGACAGCCGGGGAAACATCGCGTGTGCATTGCAGCTGGTCTTGCAATGGGAAAACGAATGCAAGGTAAACACCACACGATGTTTTGTCGCAAGTGCGAGTGCGTGATAAATAACCAGTTCGTATTCAGAGTACGCAATCAGCGCGTCCATAAGCGGGCAACACAACGAGTTGCTTCCCACTGCGTGCGTGCGTGCGTGTGTGTATGTGAGTGTGCGCGTGTGTGTGTCGCCAAAGTGGTCGCCGGTCACATCAGTTTTTCTTTCATTTTTTTTTACCGGTTAATAAAAAGCAGACGAACAAAAGAAAGCTGGCCTTTTGGCAGCAAGCTAGCTGGCGCCCCTTTCATTGACAGTAGTGTTGGCCAAAAGTTCCTCTCTTGTTTCTCCACTTGATGTGTGTTACTCATGCGTACATACTACTACTACTACTACTACTACTACTACTAATAATAATAATAATAATAATAATAATATTATTATTATTATTATTATTATTATTATTCAGAACCTTATACGGTTACAAGTGGAGTTACTCAAGGGTCCGTCCTGGACCCTCTTCTTTTCTCGCTCTTTACTAACGACGTTTCGGCAGTCATTCAAAACTCTTCAATTTCGTTATGTGCTGATCGCGCGAAACTTCTCAAAGCGGTAAAAAAATGTTGTTTGCGCCACTCTTCAGAAGGACACTGAATTTTGCGGCATGGTGCGTCGGAAGTAAGCTGGTCATAAACGCATCAAAAACCAAAATTGTAAGCTTCACGCGGAGGACTAACAGGACCTTATTTCCCTACAGGGCTAAAGACATTCTCCTGCCAAGAGTTCACGGAACAAATGACCTTGGAGTGTACTTCGAAAGCTCTCCGAATTTCTCGCCCCACGCTCAACAGACGAGGCAGCGTGCACTTCGAACGCTCGGCACAGTATGTCGGGTGAGGAGAGACTTCAAACAACCTGGGCCATTTGTAACTTCAATATAAAAGCGTATGCCTTCCAGTTCTTGAGTACGCCTCCGTCGTTTGGGGAGACACTTGTAGGTCTAATTGTGAACTTCTCGAAAGAGTGCAACAAAAGTTCACATCTATGTTTAAACATCGATTCTGTCAAAAGCCTTCCATCTCCATAGAGCTAGCACAGGTACTCGCGTTATCTACCCTCACCTGTAGACGCAACAAATCGCGTGTTATTTTATCTTCACAAATTAGTACATGGAAAAATGTGCTGCTCGAACTTGCTTTCTACAATGAGCGCTTTTACATTCCGCGGAAAGGCGCAAGGAAGCTGCGCGTCTTCCAGCCTTCAGATTTCTTGTGACCCTCGTCTAGAGTGCAGGTGACATACAACGCCCACTCTGGGTGTCTGGATATCTGCATACCTAATTTTAATATTTTCTTGAACGGAGTTACAGAGCAATTGCAATAAGTGAACAAAAACTCCTATATTTGTTGCGTGTTCGGTCATTCTGTAATCCGTTCTTCTGTTTCTCCACTTTTGCTTTGTATTCTCTTCGTGTACACATTTTATGCTCTGTTAAAAACTGTATTCGCGAAATTATTATTTTGTGTGTGTGTGTGTGTGTGTGCGTGCACTGTTTTACCTGTGCATCGTTTGGCCGAGTACGTGCGCCAGCACCAAGACGTTCGAGGTTGTTCCTCTGGGCACTTTAATAAAATCATTGATTGATTGATTGATTGATTGATTGATTGATTGATTGATTGATTGATTGATTGATTGATTGATTGATTGATTGATTGATTGATTGATTGATTGATAAGCGACGTGATTATTAATAATAATCACGGTGCTCGCCGTGAATAAGTTCTCTCTGCTCTCTATCCCGATGTTGGCGCAAAAGTAATCAGATTCTCGGAAGCCGAGAGAGAACCCGAGCGGAATGTACGTGAGTCCACTGCGTCGGCGTTCTGGTGCAGCGCCGCGACAGTGCGAGCGACTGCAGCACAGCGAACACGAGTTTCGGCTGCGTGAATGCGATGCCCGAAGGGTCACACCAGTCACATGTCAGATTCGGAGCGCGGCGTCGCTCACCACGAACCGAGCAAATTTCCTCGAGTACGGATCCGTGGAGACGACAGAGCTTCGGCGGTGGGTGAGCACGTTTCAGGGTTCGCGATCATCGTTCGTTTGCGGTGCTTTTTTTATTACCATTATCGTTGTTTACTTTCTTTTTTCCCCACTTGAGACATCGGCACACCGTCACGTCTCGACAGGCGGCGCGTCCGCCAAGGCGACTGCGCGCAGCAGCAAACGCGTACGTGTCTCGGTGGGGCGCGCGATAGGGTTCAAGCGCGCCGACAGCGTGGAGGAGGCCTCTAAAAACGGGGCATTTCCGCGCGGAATCGACGGCGCCGTCCGGGAAGGCGCCGCCAGTGAGCGCCGAGTCCACAAAAAGGACAGGACGAGTCCGCGCGACGGAAAGAAAGGCTTAAATATACTAAAGAACTGGAGCAGAGAGAACAAAAAAGAGATGCGGGCAAGCTTCAGCGAGGATTGGGGGGAGGGGGGGGGGGGGGGGGAGAGCAGTCGCACGCAGAGCGCCGCCGTCGACGCCGTAGTCTCCCGCAGGGGCTCTTGCTGTACCCAACACGCTCTTGCGTCAGCCGACCGATATGGCGCGAGCGAGCCACGCCGACTCGCCGCGCGCACCGTTACGCTACCGGCATCCTCCCCGTGGGAGACGTGAACGTGAGCCTGTAGCGCCTGCGGTGAGGCAGAAGCACCCTGATCGGGTATCGGCGTCACGACGAGGGGATATATATATATATATACATATATATATATATATATATATATATATATATATATATATATATATATATATATATATATATATATATATATATATATATATATAAAGGAGAAATTGGTCAGGCTACCTTGCAAACGTAAAGCATTTGAGCGATGCTACGAGGTAAAAAGAACAGGTGTTTACTTTCAAGTTTGAAACAAGCGACGACCATCACTATAGCATAATTGGTACTGCATCGCACGTATAATGCAAAGGTTGTAGGTTAGGTCCCCACCGATGGCAAGTTATCTTTTCGTCCATTTTCATTGCCATTTCCACCCGCCCACTTCATTATTTTCTACATTTCAATTTCAGCCATAGCTAATTCCCCTGTGGTTTCTTTGGCTTCATTGCCTGCTGGCTTTATATGGTCGTTGATTAACAAAAATGAAGCTCCTCTGTTTTTTCTGGTCTCCTCCTCGTCCATTCAAAGCGAGGGTCTATATATATATACATATATATATATATATATATATATATATATATATATATAATGTGTGTGTCGCGGGGTTGATTTGTTTTCACTGGAATTTGTATATGCGAGTGTCCACTTGCGGCGCAGGTCTCACATGACACTTGCAGTTGCAGTATTGAGCATAAAAATTAAAATAAAAGAATACTCAGTCACTTCTTAAAACAGAACATCGTTGTCAGAAAAGTCAAGTATAATTAAGGAAAATGAGAATAAACAATTATGATTCGAAGTGCAGCGGGTGCCTTTCCAGCGTTTTACCCGAAGGCAGTTGGAAATCGGGACGTCATTGAAAGGGTGACCACAGCATGTTTGCCCTAGCTCCTCCGTTCATGCAGTGTACTTTTCTCGGCCTCTCGAGGTTTCAGCTGTAGCCGTTACCAACTGCTATATGCATCTTGCGAGACTGTGCCGAGTACTACGAAAGAATGCCGATACCCGACTTGGCCTTGTCGAAGCAGCCACTATAGTCCCGAGATCGATGCCGTGTGTGGCAGAGCTGATTGTTTCTTCAGTAC